>NW_019213069.1:133370-281908 GCF_002532875.2 Varroa jacobsoni | reverse complement strand
ATATATATATAAGCTAAACCTTCCGAACAAAAAACAACTTAGTTGTTTGACACATACTGATCCCCTTTGTTTCAATTACATCTCCTCGATATTTAAAGAGCATCGGAAGTTTCATGATTTCGATTTTTCTAACTTATGTCGTTACACGTAACACCTCTTTACCCTACTTGGGTTGCGCACCTTAGCTTCGACAGACAGACGAACATTCCAGAGATCCGGTTCTATACTGCCAAAATCCTCTTTAGTTCTTTCCGTTTTTGACAAGACGGAAGCGCAGCAGTAAGATAGTAATTGGCTGTTATTTTTACACAAGCATCCAAAGACCTAGGCTGGAAGTTTCAACCATACGTATAGGTATTCGTAGCATGACTCCTAAGGGAATGGGCTTTCCTTTTAAATGAATTTACTTTAAAACATATTTATTATTTGCTGTGTTATTTGTCGAGCAACACTTTACTTATATGAAAACATTTTTCTTCAGAATCCACCCACTGATGGAACAATCCGTTACCCGTTCGACATGTCAGGCAGACGCCGACGCTGCTTTCACAGGGTAATCGGCTGAACTGGTCGTCGAAGACGAGAGCGGTGACAGGACACGCCGGTCGAAAGCAAAGCCGCAAAAAGAAAAATTAAGAGAAAGACCGCGAACAGGACGACGGCATGAGGAAGAGCCACCATTACGACGCCTGCCGCTTGTTGGACAGCTGCTTGGATAGAAAGGCTAAACAGCAAGAAGCCAAAAAAAGCGCTAAGCGAGAAACAGCCATTGAAACCCAAAGCTCAGGCAGGCTCGGGCACCGGCGATGGGTGCCAGAGACAGGACAACGAGGAGCCTAAAGAACAACGTATACCGTGCTACTGGTTCTCTAAAAGTTTCATCACTACCACTAACACTATAAGTCAGAGTCCCCTGTTGTCCTGCCAGGGCGCGTTATGTGTGCATCGGTAGCGGTGGCGGTGGACTTTTAGCAGAGGCCGACCAAAGCAGAATAAGCAGGCGAAAGCTCTGCAAGTGGATGGTGCCGGTGCTGGATCTACTAGGCCAGAGGGGATTGTTACGGAGATATGCGCTTGCTAGAAGACACAGCAGGCAGTAGAGCAGCAACGCACTTGTTACAGACAGAAATGAGCAAAACATCAATGGAGCATGAACGACTGGAACACGATAAACTGTGTGATAGTATTATACAGCCGATCGAAGAGAAGATGCCAAGAGGCACGATGCAATAGCTTCGGAAGCGTCCAAAACGAATGACAAAGTTACCATCTTAGTTGATATCAATTACAAGGTTAGCGATAAAGGATAAGGCCTTATTTCTAGCGTAATGAAAAACGTTGATTCTTTATCCTCGTTGGGCACAAAATAACGCTGAGATTTCTGTCGAAATTTTTATTCTTCCATCGGGTCCCAGGTGTCGTAGATTAGCTTAAGGGGTAAAATTGCAGATAAGAAGCGTTACCAACTGGATTAAGGATAACTCATGTCGGAGAGCCATCACATGCGAAGTGAGTGTTCAACCTAAATACGCAATGCCGAAGTATGCGCACATTTCTAATATAGAACTTATGTATTTTATATCATTCTATATGTTAATATAGGGGTCCTAGAATCTAGAACGGAAGCTATAAGCCGCAATTAACAAACTTTCCTGTTTTTTTACTCACTCATTCACCGGCTTTCATGTCGTGCCATCAAACGGATCCATATCATCGTGAACTACGAGGCGTTTGTCATCACCGTTACTTCCTGCACTGCTTCCGCTGTGGCAAAGATTTGCAAATAAAAATAGACATTACCTTATGACGGCCTGGCCAGCTGTGATGTGCCCAAATCTGGTGGACACTCGGCCAGTAAATAGATTACGATACCATAGCGGCTACCTTTTTCGAAATCCTATTTTACTATGGTCTTACTGGGCTATTAAAGGCAAAGTGTGAGCCTCTAATCAGGATTTCATTGCTAAGATTGTTTTGTAGGGGACAATTTGTAGACGGATGGAAGTATCAGCGCTAGGTACTAGCATCGCATCAATTTCTACTTGCATATATGAGTATATATATACCTAAACGTTATAGAGATCAGCTATATTTGGATATACGCTGTTGAAGTAATAAATGCGTTTAAATATAACCTGAGGTTTTAAAAAACACAAAAGTATGATGAACACTACTCCCCTGTCTGTAAGATAGCTAAAGCACAACAGTCATTATATGAGCTATATTTATAGATATTACCATAAATGTGACCGGGTAATGAAAGAGTATAATACTATAATAAATGATATTGCAGAATCTAACGTTGACGACGAATACCAAAAATGCGTTTCTATGTACTCATAAGATTTTGTCTAAAACAACACGGAAAGAACGCGCCCTTGCTGAAGATTGTCATAAGCCACTGTTAGCCGTCAGATCGTGTCTAATTTGTTAGTCGTTGAACCTCCCAGAGATATGCGATAAATTGACTGGAAACGTTAACTTTGGTAACTCTGTTCATTCTCCATTTTTCAACCAACATTAATACACGATTCAATTTAATCCTAAGTCTCGATCAGAGATATGAACGTCATCTTGGACAGAAGCTTTTCAAGTTCATACGGTAACTTTTCTAAGTACTCGAATACTTGATCCGGTCATTTTTGAAGAGACTATATATATATATATATTTCATTCACACGTGCAGTTTAGATGCTATAGCATCCATGTCAGTGCGACGAATCATATGTCTTGGCTTGACTAGATACCTCTGGATTTCTGAAAATAATACAGTTCACTAGAGTAGGAGTCCCAAAATTGTTTCATATACTGAGCCAGGCCAATAGGGTTTCAATAGCGTATACGATGGATAATATTCCCACGACGAAACCCTACCCAATTTAAGCTCAACTAATGCTCTTTCATAGTATAATATCGATAAAAGCGTTAGGTGTCAATTAAATCACAGAGAACAAATAGCCAGTAGGTAAATAAAGGCGTCACAAGCACGAATATCTGCGCAATACAATCTAAAATTTGACCAGACTCAAGCCACTACAATTACCGTGGCTACGTATATAACTAATATAAACAAATAGCCATGGTAAATTCAGACCTATGAACATGACTATCCGCAATGTCGTGCATACGTCAACAACGTTCCTCCTTCGAACGATGCGTTTCCTGCATACGTTCCGAAAGCATCTTCATACGATGCGTTGCTGGCCGCATGTAGGATATATAATACAACGAGTGCGAAAGTAAAAAGCCTTAGTTCAACTTGACATATAAACACATATACGCATTCCTACTAAGCCGAATGGTACTCTACAGCCTCCTGGTTCTTGTGGTTTCGCTTCACAATTAGCACTAACAACATCTGCTGTCATATTTTTCTAAAATTCAATGCCCATATAAACCTACCTCACCCTAACTTCTCTCACCTCGAAACAATCATGTGACATAAGCCAACGTAATAACTTCTGCAAAATAAATTGCTTTCACTTTGCCTCTGAAAGTTTAGCTGCAAAATAGATGAAACTGTAGTGGAAGAACCAGATCCTTACCTCGCTTCTTGATTCGAACTTAGCTGTTCCATGTAGCCCACCTGTTAACATTTGGTCAAAAAGCATCTACTAACACGACGAAAAATAAGTGCCTCCGTTCAGACTAGCAGTTGTTTGTTGTTTACGACTAGTGATATTCACTTGATAAGGGGTTCGTTACCCTACCGTCTTTCTCCAGACGGTCGTCTTATACGCTCAGTCACCAAAGCTCCCGAATTCTGTTAGTCGATTTGAGTCGCAGCGCTTACCTATTATGGCAGCGCGTAGGTACTACGTAGCCATCAAGTGGTTTGCCCGCGACTTCAAAAGCCGATTTCAAACTGGATATAGTATCTTCCACAGGGAACTCGTTTGCAGCCCATCGTATTGTCCTATACTATTTCTCTAATGTAGAATATATCCTTAGAGCTGTTTTGGCTGTTCATCGCTTACAACGTTCCGCCCACTCAATAGTGTCTTACTGTCTTATTGCTAACTTATCACCAACAGTGACTGTGAGTCCAGTGGAGTCATGCTTTATTCTGACAAAGATAGGGATAGATAAGATACAGTACCATTGATCTATTGTTTCGAGCTATTTGCTAACTGGTCGATTTGACTTTCGCTACGAACAGCGACTAGTGGGCCAACCAAGAACAACTGTCGTCTGTTCTACGTCTCGCGAGCCCCCCGCGCGTCTAAGTTAGCTCAAAATTGAGGAATGAAGTGGGGCGGACGACAGGAAGGGAATCTAGGAAGGAGGTGGAGTTGTTACTGGATCTTATTTCTACGCACAGAGAGGTTTGCTCTATACTATTCCGTAATCGAGCCAGCAATATGTATGAATTTCGCTTTGCTTTCGCATCTTGGATACACGCGCTTGTAACTTGGATTAAACTTATTTTGATAGGGGTGCCTGCAATAGCGGGGAAACAAAACAGCTGTACTCGTATACCATTCGTGTGGGGAAGGGGAAGTCAAGCATCTGTTTTTGCCAAAGTGCGTCAAAAGTACTATAATTTCTTGTATTACACTTCTCTCCTATCCTCTACGACTAGTTCAAGTTCTATTTGACTAATTGCTTCTCAAGTGTACGCATCGGTAACGCGAAAAAAACATTCAATAACATGTTCCAGAGAGTTCAGTGTGAACCCATTTATATTTATACTTTATGCTGTGATCTTATTTTCATATAAGAGACTTGTAAACTGTCTCTTACTGCAAGCATCTATGAGCTTGAGAAATAACTGGCTAACTTTAACGGTCGCTATAATATAACCTTGGCCTTTCGGTAATATTAGTAGTATTTTTTTAAAGTTTCTTAAGGCTCAATCGGCATACCAAGAAACTTAACCAGCTTTAACGAGACAGTGGCTCGCATATGTCGTCTTGATTTGAGATTTGGATAAAGATCAAATCAGGTTTCAATTTCCTTGGAATACGCTTGAAATTGTATTCTTTCGTTTTTGTACTATTTAATTATCGAACTAGAGCTTTCCCCAATGCGCACTTCCTTATCTTTATAGATCTCTTTTTAAACCAATCATTACGTAAGCTGTTCTTGTTTAGAGTAGGATATTCAGCATTTGTGCGTGACATCAATGATCGAGCGTGACACAGTTCAGATCATCTTTGGACCCCCCCCCCGCAGAAATTTTTCCAATGAACGTGCAGCTCTTCGTGTGCCATAGATACAACGCTCTGAGCCTGTTGTACGATGCACAGTCAGTTTATGCGTTCGTCATGGACCAAAGTATATCTGTTTTTTTCCGCGTTCTAAAAATCTATCCAGAAACAACCATTGGATGCTGAACTGAACGCGGAAACTCCGTAGTGAATTGAGTCATAGACGCAGATGGACTTCGAATACCTTATTAGCATTATACGTATATCGGTTGCTACAAAGTCCCTACAATTCGCTTGCACCGATTTGATGTTAATGCTGTTTTTGTTGTTGTTCCGTTACATGAGGCTGTCATGTGATTTCTGGTTGATTGCAGTCAACTAGAAAAGACAGAACGATGAATGTAAACGTGTGTGACAGGGGTTATTCGGTGATGGCCGCGTCTAATTTGATACTTTTTTTTATGATTTTCTCATGGTTTCGGCAGTAATGTTCAAAGAGACTCCACTGGCTGAACACTGGCGAGATACGAGCGGATGACATGGCAACCTAATGATTTGGAGATAGTTAAGCTTTTTTCCAAAATGTATAATATGCACTGAGACTGTGCAGCCATTGTCTGCACATACGGATAAGCTACGAATAGGCACGGAATCGGACTACAAAATATTCTTCATGGTATGTTTGACCGATCGAATAAAGTGACCGCACAGAACGTCGACAGGGGGCATTCGATAAAGAAAGACAACAATAATGATATGGTCAGTATATATAACTCAAATATACTATTTGAGCAACAGTAATGTTTTTTTGAGTATTATCCTAGTAGTATTTGGGTCCTTTTACATTGAGTTGCTCTCGTCATGATTTGCTTGTTAAACCCTATCCCATCAGCGCTGTCCTATTTAATTGCTCATAGTGTTAAATGAGGTCAAGATGTTACATTTCTTGGTTTTACTAACGCTAAGGATCCACATCAATATAAAATAAAACGGAAAATGAACTTCTGTATAGGATTAAGTTGAGTCTTTTAATAGGTTTCTTACATGAATCATAAAAAGGCAACTCACTTTTACCAGAAATTCTTTTAAAAAGTTCAACTTAGTTACATATTAAATCAGCATGTTGATAGCATGTTGATGTTTTGATATTGTCTGGACTATGCACAATCACTAAGTATATATATCTACCTGGTGTTTAAGACTAAAGAAAAATATTGTCAGTTGAATGCAGTACCCGGGTAAAACCGTTTTATAAGCAAGCAAAGTTTAATTAAGTAATTTATGAAGTATTTGTACAAATATTATTTCACTGAACCATAGAAGAGGTGCCTTTTACTACCCTGGGCGTCTAGTTAGCGCCATCTGAAGAAGAATCATAGTATCAATGTGAGGAACAACGTTCCTATTACGGCGACTCGCTGTACGACAACTATTTAATGAGCAGGTAGAATTCAGTAAAAATGAAAATAATCAGAAATAAGACTGGATATCATTGCATTAGCTTACTCTTTCAAAAATTAATAAAAATAGACTCATTAGCAGGTTCTATAAAAAAAAAAAATGCTTGGTTGGTTACAAGCGAATCTGGCGGACTTTGAAATCAAATAACTTTTGAATTAGTTGGACTTGAATTGTGATTTTTTAAAATATGTTAGGAAAACTTTTTTATTTTTTTTCTATAGTTCTCGCGCCCTGGTAGTTTCTAGAGAGCCACCTACCTACCTACCTACCTACCTACCTACCATTCGCATTTCCATACGAAATTTCTCTGTCTATGAGTCCTTGAAGTAAATCGACAGTGACATATGTTTGTGCACCAGTTGTCGTTTTCAGGGCATGGTAAGCTACGGAAACTTAGATCGAGTGAATAAGCAAGTTGAAAAAACTTTGGATATTCCTTTAAACAATCCAAGACGTAATTGAGGCACTGTGGTATAGTTTGGTGTTGTGATCAAATAGCCATACTCCGTGCTTTCGATTGCCGTGCTAGCGGTCCATAAGCCTCAAAATAGCGCGCAGCATGTATTGTTTCATTCTCGGCGAGTACCTCAAAGTGGCAAATGCTCCAGATGGCCAACGATTTACAAGGGACCCATTTTTTATTCGGTTTCCGTGCTTTCAGGGTCACAACTCTGTAACTTCCCACGTGTAAAATGTTACTTTTGGTCGACAGAGCCCTTCGATTCGTAAAGAGCCTCGTCGATTGCGGCTATGCGTCCTTGTGCCTTGAGCATCGACACTTGGTTTTTCCAGCCATTGACACTCCAATCTCGTTCTCGAAAAATTTATCTGCGCTTTTGCTTAAGGCCTTTTCGCCTCTCTTCATGAATTTCGGTTTGCGCAGTGCTGTGACCTTCGAGGATCAAAAATTTGAACACTGGACGTCGATTTTCAAATCTAAACAATGTCCTTTCTTCTGAACTTATTTTTTCTGAAGCAAACTGGCTTTCGCTTATAAGTTTCTAGACAACTGGAGCATTTACCGGCGTCCGCTAGCGATGCGTAGTTCAGAAGTTATTTAATTTTAAAGTCTACCTAATTCGCTTGTGAGAGCCTGGCAAAAATCACCCTCTTTTCTCGCGTAAGAAATTCGCTACATCTTTGATCGCGTCGAACCAAGGTAGTTAGAATCTCAGCTAGCCGTACGTAACATCACACTGTAGGTATAATAAACCAGTAAGGGACAATATCGCCGTCAGGGCTTTCCATCAGGCGCTGTTACCACGTAGAAACTGCATACGTTAGCGTGTAAAGTTCAATTTTCGTTTATCCGTATATTTGCCAGGAAATGTCTACTTTATTAACTAATAGGCAAGCTATAAACAACAACTGCTAACAAAACATGACGGATGTAGCCGAGTGGCATCGACTACCTTATGCAAAATGCTATCCGCGCGTAATTTAATATTAGGCCGTTGAATTAGTACCGTTGAATACCGTTAGGCGGATCGTTGAGATGCATTGTCAATAGTAAACTGCCTGCAATCTTTCGATAGACCAAAGACCCATTCCAGTCAAGCTTGAAGGCGAGTGGCATCCGCCCGAAAAATTAGTATCGCAAGGCTGCCACCGATTTGGAACTGCCGACGACTACAATAGCGATGCAGGCACTATGTACAAAACAACCTAAGAGATCCCCGAGCAGCGTTGTTTCAACAACGCGGGAGACTCATATAGAAAGTAGTACTCGAGCAGGAATCTGTTAGACTACTGTCGATATTAGTCGCGAGTCCGTCCGGTGAAATTGCAAAACCAATTTAACAAACCCCCTGTGGAAACTTGAAATTGGTTGGATTTCGGCAAGCTTCACTTCAATATTGGCTGCCGAACAACTGGTTTATCAGTTTTCAAGTGTTAAACTAATTATGACCGTAACTTTTTGTCAGACACAAATGAATGTTTATCCTATTACCGCAAATCCCTTCATTGAACCGGGTCGTAAATATCTCATGTATAATATCGTAGTCTGTCTCGGGGAATATTCCGGTTGAGAAGCATATCCGCTATAGCTGAGTAGACAGAAAGATAAAGTGATTATGGATCTGGAACCATTATCGTAGTTACTTTGTTTCCTATGAATTTTTGCAATGCGATCGGCTCAGCAGATTGCTTTGATCCGAAGGAAACGCATTTCATACATTTGCAAGCACTGCGTACCAAGCCATACTGAAGCATGAAATTCCTTTCGGTACCTTTGTTCTCAACGAGTAAAACAAACGAGTATTCAGCCGCCGAAAGAGGTTAAATATTTTTAGGTATACATTTCTCTTGAAGCTATCCTGACGCCATCTACCATATCATCTTATCCTTTGCTTGTTAAATAAGCAAACCTAGTAATTTATCGATGTATTTGCACTTTAGTATTACCTGAGTGAAACGGACAAAATGGCGTCCGAAGTTTCCAAAGCAAAAATATCAAGTAAATCGTTGTAGAGTAAATTGAACTAGTTTTAGCTATTAGCGGTAGTTTTTCTTGGGAACGGAATGCTTACTCTTAGATGTGGTGGCCCACCTATAAGCTGAAACACTATATTCACTTGACAATGATTTAATCAAACAAACGGTCATACTTTTAAAGAGTTGTTTTTTAAAATGTTCGAAAATTCCAATGGCTTTATGGCGGATCTCCACGTCTGTCAAAAAATAAACAGATGACCTCAGTCTGCAGCAGGTCCGTTGCCTCAGATGTCAAGTAACATAAACGAGAGGCTAATTTTACACACAACGGAAGATAACACGTTTGAACGCACAGGATGACATAAAACGTAATCATATTTTTGTCGAAAATCAGTGTTGAAAATAGAATAAAGCATTATATCGTTCGACGTATTTTTCGTAATTTTAACTTTCTCTTTTATGCAGCTCGCTCAAAAGTTCCCACAAATACCCACAAACCCTTGATCTGTTCATGCGTTTTGCTCACGAAGCAGTTAACCACTGGATTCTGCAACGGCTAAGTGCGAGCAACTACGGATTGCGGGTACAATACGGCCATTATCTTTCCTCAGGATAACACTTGCTAGATATTTATCCCTTGTTTACTGTTTCACGAGTGATCGAATCGTCAAAATGATCGGTACTACAGCTACCTCAGATCGAAAACCGGTTAGACCGTTCAACCGGGAGCCCCTAGCAGTCGCCGGCGAATCCCAATGGGATCTATTCAATTCGAAATTGTTTTAGAAATTTACATGTATGATCATAAACGTGATTTAAAATGCATCTAGTTCACTATCCGATGCGATTTAATGAGTTATTAGGATATTCATCAATATTAAAACGGCTATTTCGAGTGATTTTCAATTATTCCGTAAAAATTAACATTTCGTCGCCTACTCTGAAAACAAGAATCTAAGAAAGAGTGACAGATCACGGCAGTAACACCGCTTCGCTGTTGGGATCGAACAGTAACAATGCGGACGAGTCTTCATCTAGCTAGAGTTGAGAATACGCAAAAAACAACGGCGAAAGAAGCACTGTTTCGTGCGTAATACTCGACATAAACAACGTCGTATTGTTTGTTATCCAGATATTCAAAAACAATTATTTTTTTGCGTGAGTTGACGTACTGAAAATTCACAACGTTCTTGGCTCCACCCATAGTAGCAGTGTTTCGAAGCCTGCGACACCTGCAAGCCCGCCATTGCCTCGTAGATTTATATTTTCCGTCCTATACAAGGACCACTACGGCCTCAAGTGCTACAGTGTATTTATGATTAACGACCTCAATTACTGAAATTGGCGCCGATGGCGCCAGAACGGAACTTTTGTATCTTATTCTACAGTATACTAAGTCCTGAAGACGCATTCTGGCGGCTCTCGAAGCCGACGGCGTTATCATCTTGAATTTGAATGCTTGTACCCATAGTATTATATTTGATGTTGATATGCACCGCGTGCACAAACGAATTCAATCGCTTATTAATTGCTTTTGCTCCTACGTACGTAATATACACAACATAAACATTTAAGTACATGCCTTAGGGTTGTTGCCTAAAATTTTGAAAGTCTGCGTTTTAAAATTGTACTTAATAAAAACAGTTAATCTGAAGACAAAATCCTTCAACCCTACCACTAAGAACAATAGCTAATCAATTGATGAATAGCTATATCTGTTCGTTGTCAGGCCCCCTGAGACTACAGAGGTGAAAATCTTCGATAGTGTGTGAGACAGTATAAATCCTTTTGCTTTAGACCGTTTGTGTCGAGATTGTGGGTAGGCCGTTATGTCGTTGGTTTTTAAGTAATAATTAAAAACAGAAAACATGCTAATTTATTACGGGAATGCGTACAATAGCCGTAGTAAATAGCCGTATGACCCGAAGGATTCAAACGATTATAAAGACACTTGATTGCACTATGCACAATGCCACATTTATGCAGATGGAGACGTTTCTCCATTCAAAAGCCAGTCGCATACAGTTTGTAGCAGTGAACTCCACAGGGTGTAGTGTCAGACCTTCTTGCGATCAGACGATTCTTGCCCTTCTACTCTGTTTGCGTATACTTGAAAAGATTTGCTAAAAATGTACATTTTATTTAAATTCAGAGTGATAATATTTGTTTGCTAAGAACAAGCACTTTGCACAGGTACCGAAGTTGTTTTGGTTCATTCCGTACTGTCTGGTACAACTAACTATACCCGCCCATATATTACTGGACTCGAAAATAGCGTAATCATAGAAAAATCGTTTTGGCGGACCTGGTTTAAAAGCGGGACTTTCTAAGGCTGAAAAGAGACCTCTGGGGGTAGGTTGTTCATCTAAGTAGAAACCAAAAGAATAATGAATCGGTTTATTTTCGTGTATCATCCTACGATTCATGCAACTAATACTCACACGGTGAGATCGAGTCTGCCGCGAAAAAGTCCCCGCTCAATGCATGTTACCAGTTGCGGGGCTTCGAAGTCGACCGTGAATGCGAATAAGTATCCATGTGTCCAAAGAGAAAGGTTCTTCATCCGATAGCTGCACCCGTGTGCAACTGGACTGTTAATAGAAAACAGTAATTTCCGAAGTTCAAATAAGATATACTGACAAAGCTTATCCTCGAACACCGCATGTATCACCAGAGCGATCATTTTTAATCTTCTGCTGCGCCACCGTGAACTGCCCTCTAATGAAAGACCAATAACATGCTTCATTTAGTTTGTTTATTATGGATTTCCGTTACAACGCTACTATTTGTAGAAGCGCTACTTAAGGTCGTGGAATCAACTGACAACTTGGCGACTTCCATATAGTAAATATTCAACCTAGTAACTTCTTTTGGATTACATGTGTCTTAAATCAAGCACTGATAACAACGTTCTTTTGCAACATGCACATACTGAAGCCAGTAATAGAAGCATCTCTGGCCGCGATCCTATCGCGGACGGAGGCCTAAGTAACTGTGAGGCGTACATCGTAGGAGATGTGCTGGCAGTATGCGTGTAGCAGGAATCCTGGTCGCAGCTCCATCAGTGCAAACTTCGGACCTAATATATCGGTATAATTTCTGCCTAAAGATATCGCTATGTGATATATTAGAGCCAGTATTTTTTAATATTGTTTTGTTTGGCAGTTATATTTGATATATCTAAAGTCTCGCTTGGCGCATACATTTTAAAACCAGAGTAAACATGAAAAGAGCTATATTCAGTGAACGTAATTTCAATGTCTTAAAGATGGCTTTTTGCCGTTAGGAGTGTTCATCTCGTGGCAGGACATTGCTGGAACAAACACCTTCGTCTATAGTGAAATTTGTATTGCAGAAATTTCCCAAACATATCTACATACATTAGGTTGTCGAAATAGTAATTACCGTTCTCAAGCCACAGTCGAAGCCAAACTTTTTTATATTTTAAAATCATATTACTGGCGTCATTTTGTTCAATAACTTTGATAACATCCTATCGTGTCACTGTAGAACTTCGATGGTTTCTAAAAGGAAAAATTATAACAAGTGATTTTTGCATCCGTTCAAATTTCTAAATTAACACCGTTAAGAAAACTTTGCAGGGACTGACTCAGACAGCTGTACGGCGAATGTATGAAAATTTTCCATATAACTTCTTTCAATTTTTGCCCGGTAACTTAAACGCTATATATTTTGGGATTGCCATGATGAACGATGACGCCTCTTCTCTTCGGTTCGATTTTTTTCTATGGTCGATTGCAATTATGTTGTTAGGTGACAGGCATTCCACTACATTTTTTTAGCGTCAGCGTGGGTCTTGCCAAAGACTCAAGAGCACACAGATTATTTTCAGTATGTGCATCGTATGTCATCTATTTTTCCTCACAAATAATCAACTGCTATAGAGATGGCATAATTTCATCACGTTTCTGCAGAGTTTGATAGATGAAAATACAATAGGGTGTTTTTGGGCGTCAGTATATGTCACACCGAAACATCGAGTTTTTTTTTTGTAGCCAGCTTTTTCCGACTACGTAAAAACTGTTTGGTGGTGGATGTTTAGTTCCTTGGCGATCTTATGGCTACTCACGTGTCTGTCTAGCTCAGCTTCTGCAATAATCTCACGTGAGCAGCGACAACAACAAATCTAAAAGAAGACTATAACCGACTTAATGCTAAACATGCTTTGGCACTCAGCTGTTCGTGCTCGGTCAGGTAACATGCATAGCGTTTGCAAGGACAATCACCGCGGCGTGATTGTCCTTGCAAAAAAACCGACACGTGCATCTCAACAGAATTGTCTGTCAAGGGGCATTTTCCTTTGGTAGGACCGAGACGGAAGAGCGTTTCGCCGTAGACGCATTAGCCTCATTCTACAGAGACTGACTGGTCCTGGTGCTTACGGAAACTTCCGTGATACATAACACGGAAGGGACGGGGGTTAAGCACTGGTGCAGTTAGAAGCTGACTGAACCTTAACTAGTGCGGAAACGCAACGGGCTTGACATAAACAGATTCGCTTGCACCGCATTTCCTCTATGGTCTGTAACGTTGTTGCTGACAGGCATCTTTGCACTGGCTGATTCGCGGTCCGTTGTTCTAGCTTCTTTAAAAACGAACCCGTTGAGCGAGCTATGAGATTAATCGTTTGAAACCTATCACTACAATATACTACTATTACTGTTTCTTCTATTAGGACAAATGCGTTAAAATCATAGCCAAGGTAAGGACACGCTTAAGTCCGTATTTGAAGATCTGTTTGTCGCTAAGTGGGTCGTGTATAGCGCAATTGTACTTTGCTTCATGGTAAACATCGCGCACCATGCATTCGATAGACAGTGTAAAATCGGGACTGATGACGAGAATTTGAAGGGGCTAAGCTTGCATGGAGCAAAAGGGAGCAAATATCTACGCGAATGCGGTGCTAAAATTCGTGGGTGCGCGGTGCTACAAGAGTTCTATGATTTTTGTTTTTTTTTTTTTAAACTTTTTTACGTATCTTTTTCGAGGATTTTTTTGATCCATGTTATTTAATTGTCATGTTCAATGCTGTATAAATAAATACAAGCTAAATGGCATTCAAAAAGGTGTCGTTCATAAGTGGCTTTAGCGTATGTCAATCGTTGTCTTTGACTTAAACGTGTCTTCGAATAAAGAATGGTTTGCATGTTATTTTGTATTTACTCTTGCAAAGCTGTCCCTTAGGGTCTCCCTTTTCTGTGAACATTGATTTAGGGTTTCTAAATTGTCCCACAAAGCGATATAAAAAAAGGTAGGCAAGTTCGCGTTTTTACCGATTTTCACGTTACATTATTATGCCTAACTATAGAGTAAAAAGTGATTGTTAAGCAGACCGAATCCACGAACTATAATCTTATTTCATCGCAAAATGATTCACAAGAACACATAATGCCTAAACGTTTTTTTTTTTGTATTTCGACTCGGTATTGTTAACGGTACCAAACAATTAAGCAAATAAGTCTACGGATAGTGACATATTGGCTGCATTTACCAGCATAACCGTGTCAGTTTAGTGGAAGGAACTTGAGTTTAGGGTGACGAGTCTGTCAAAGACGAGCGGACAAGTCAACCCTTTGTATATATATATATAAGGATTAAATGGTACGGCAAATAAGTCTTCTGATCAGCCTCTTCTCTGACAATATACGCCTTGCTCCTGAATATTCTTCCTTCAGCTATTTTTCATGGACCTTTCCAGCTATGCACTGTAGAGCAGAGCTTACTGGAAATCCGCCGGGAATGTATCCATTACTCGAGGGCGCTTAACAAGAAAGGCACTAGCAAAACGGCACTAGGATTTCTGTAGCAGCCAAGCTTACATCCCATAGATACCGAAACAAGTAAATATACGTATGGGAAATGTAGAGTAAAATATAGCTGTTAGTAAATGGTTAGCGAATTATTAGAAATGTGATTAAAAATTACGCACAAAAATCTTATTAATTATTAAAATCTTAATAGAAGTAAGGACGTCTGGTGAGTGTGCCTTTTTTGACGGCTTCACGAGTTTACTAAAATTTTTCTTGCCATCAATTCACATCCATTCAAAGATACGTACTTATTTAACTTCCTTACCATACCTTAGAACCTACAAGATCTAGTTCTCTCATATTCAGATCATCCGTCTGTGGAGGAATTTGCAAAGACCTATAAAAACTCATCACTTTATGCAGTATATTTGACGCCTTATGATTTTGTCTGCTTCCCACAATAGCATTGCCCTGCTATATTGAGTATACTGGTGAACCAGCAAGCGAATGTTATGCCGGTAAGACTGCAACTGTCCAAAATCCTCACGGGATGACTGAATATATTTCAAAGACTATTTTACTGAAAAGCAGGTACGAGAAATAAACTTAGCACAATCCCAGTATTGCCATTGTTACCGTAAATACTACCTGTATTTAAGGCAACTTAGATATATGTCTTAAAAACGACTAATCAACCTCACTGGCAACCTACAACTAAAGGGTAACCATAATTTAGTTACCTATTAATAACTAATTATCATCATCAGGTGAATATTTTCAAAAGAGGCATCCTGTCTTCCCTATTTCTTCCCATTTTTCCACTATGTCTTGTTACTCTATTCACTGTAATAATCATTGCAATACGGTCCTGTTCAGTGTTCCCTTTTTTCTTTCGTCTATGACGAGCTTCTTTTATAAGCGGTCGTTTAGTACCCAAGCGTCTGCAGAGATTGCCTATCATTCAACCTCCGTATTATGCCCCCTATAAGTTTCTTTTATTGTCGAAGTCTTCCTTTATGCACTCATTAGTCTCCTCGCTATTGGGCCTTCGGTTGCCGATTCCCTCTGCTGCGATGGTGGCCTCTTCACTACCATTAATCTGGGCGCAAGTAGCCCCTGATGCCTAATCCGAATCAAACGCAACGTACCGTACAAGTGCATATTGGCAGCCGTAACGTAAAACTTGCAGCGGTAGCAGTAGCAGCAGCCATGATAATGCTTTGTGTGCGGGGTACAACCAATCAACATTGGAGCCAGCCACTCGCAGGCGTAGTGATCGACGCAAAGGAATCGCAAAGGAAAGACTTCTATTGCTGCTGCTGTTGCATGTTTTTTGCCTTCTCTTTTTATTCAATTTGCCTCTGTATAGCTTCCGTTTCGTTGACGACTCCGTTTACTGGTTTGTCCGTGTGGGGATCTGAGGACAGCAAGCGACAGCCCTTCTTCTTTTAGTTGCTGGCCTGAGACTTGTTTCCTTTTTTCTCTTCTGTTTATGTCCGGCTCGGGCCCGCATCCGTTGTTTTGTCTGCTTTACTCCTGTTTTCATCGCCTATGTCCGTCTGTCGTCCATTGCCTGCTTGGTTGCTGTCTGTCGTTGGCATTGTTTATTCGTCGCTGTTCTGTGGAGGTTATTATATACTAAGCGATTGCTTGCTACTTCTGCGAAAAAAAGATCCTGGCAAAAAAGGAAGTGGCATCGTTGTGCTATCCTGTGGGGTGGTCGTCGTCGGGCGACTTCAACGAGGATGTAGTGTTTGCGATGGGTGAAGTTGCCAGTTCGTTGTTTATCGTTCCCTCTGTCCCTTACTAACTGGCTGTTGTATTAAACCCTCTTTCTCGCACTTTTTCCCGCCTTTACGGACATTTTCGTACTACTGTTGCCGTTTCAAGCTGGAAGAACGATGGTCGATGTCGTTGGTGAGGGCCATGCTGTAACGGCATCGGCGGCTGTGCCCAGTGCTAGCGTTTGAGGACCTACTGGTGGAGAAGCGGGGAGTCCCAAACAAACGGACCGATTTGATGGTCGCCACCATCATGGCATAGCATATGGCAATAAATCGCCGTTACCGTGTACAGTTGTATTGTAAGCAACGATGATAAGTCGACATCGACGAGGACAAGCCCGTATTTTCGTGCAAACTGTGGGCATTGGCGTAAAGCCACGTAATGGCAGTGAACTTGTACCATCATCATAATCGAGGTTAGCGACAGCGCGAGAGAGTCTTGATCTGTTATGCAAGCCGATGATGGGTAGCTGTTGTAGGAATAAATGCCATTAAGAGCTATTGCCTTTTAGGGCATGGGACATGCAAACATACCACGACGAAAAGAAGCAGCGTGGAGGCAGTTAGGGGCAGCTGTTGATTATCCTGAACGTAAAAGATATTTAGAAGGTGTGACAATGAGACAAGAAAATGAATGTATTAAGAAAGAACTATTGATTCCTAAACAGTGCAATTAGTAGCCATGCAGGTCGGTTACTACTTTATTAAGTGGCCTCTGGTTAAGGCTTAAAGTACTTTCATGGCCTCCTCGCTGACGCCGGATCGTCGTCTTAAGCTCCTTTATCGATCCCTTTCGGAACATCTAGTCTGAAAACGTCGTAGTGAGGCAGGTTTTATGGAACAAGATGGGCCAAAGGATATAGTATCTATTAAACTTGAAGGGTACGCGGTGGTCTTAGTCCGAATCCCAGCGTGCGCACACACCGTTTCCTGCTGGGAGCTAGCCGTCTGATGGAATGTGTGAAGACGCTACCAAAGCTAAAACTCGTAACGGTTAGGCTTTAGTTTCCACAGGACTAGTCCTACGGTGGATGACTGAAGTACCGCTGGCGTACTCCGCGCGATTCTCGGTGCGAACTCGTTTAGACAGCCCTTTTCTGGTATAGCAGATATAGCAGATTCTTTGACATTTTCTAAATATATAAATTCGTTTACGAAGCGCCAACTGCGATCTAAAACGATGCGCTGCGGTTTTAAAACAACTTGCAATGGAGTATTATTCCTAGTTTTCTATACTATAGAGGTTTTAACATGGCGATGTCGCTTTCATGTGCCTACCGAACGCTTCTGGCTTTTGCAATTGTTTCCTTCAACTTGATACAATTTAACCCCTAAATAATTCTTTAGGAATCGGCTCTGTGTGGATAAGAGGGGTAGTCGAGGAACGCAGGGAACTTTTAGATCATACGACAAATATTTGCCGTAAAATATTTTTGTCGGGTGTCACGATCGACGCAAAATATCTATACAAAAGTACGCGTACGCATCGGTTAAGTAGTCTATAGGATATGAATCGAATAACGAAACATATATCTTGTTGCGAGAGGCTTCGCGCCATAAACAATAATAACACACTCATTTATATATATTTTTTTAAAATTTGTATTGCTTAGATTCAAACTAATACCAACCAGCTTAATATCGCGGTGTCTACCATAAACTCAAACCTTGCTCCTGCATTATCCCTCTATTAAAATATATTTTCTGAAAAAGTGACGATTAGTATCATGTCCTAGCCAAATGCAACTATGCTAAAGTAGTAATGATAAATCTTTGTGCACGTAGATGTGTCTGGGATGACCCACAGATGTTCCAGGCTAACCGGTCAAAAAGAAGACAAGAAACCAACTGCATATAAGAGAGAGACAATCCAGAGACATACTAGAATGTGATAAATTATATTTATTGTTATTTTGATTTATAATGTTGTTTTGCATAGACTCGTCATAGGGTGTAGTTTACTTTTTTTTTTCCATTCTAACAGGTTCACGATGACTCCGGTCTCCCCACGATGCAGAAACAAGTTTTTATGCCTTGTCAATAATAATATATATTTCTTATGGGAATCAACGTTATTCCCGATGAATATGTCAATATCCGGTTACCTACATAGAAGGCTGTACAATTGTTTTTTTTCGGAAGGACAACGAGCACTTCAAGAGAACAAGATCATGACGTAGTGGTTTCGCTTGACATGGTCTTTCCCGAGACCAATATGGATCGCCTTTTTCTAAACGCTCAACAAACGTTTACGCCTTCTCTGGGAGCCCTTAACGGATTATTCTATTCTACAAGGGATGCTGCCGCATTTGCGCAATTGCAGAAATCGAGTAAAAGCCTTTTTTTTAGATGTCTGTCAGCTAGTAAACAATTGTATTTGATCGTATAGCGGAGTCGCTATGCGTCCTATCGCAAATGAAATACGAATTTTTACTGTAGACAGGTGGAATCAGGGGTATTCTGCATATCCAGATTGAGTCCTACGGAGATTGATAAGTTACGACCTTTTTACTCAATGGCGACGTACATTAACTCGATTACCATAAACGACCAGCCGGGTTATACTATATATTGTAATTACAAATTGATTTTATACCAAGTTACATCGTAGTCTCCAGACAGTATAAGAGAGCGGTACATTATTAAGTACAAGTTTATCGATACGGAAGTTTTGGTTTAATATTCATTTCATGCACGACGAGAGGCAAGCTAATGCGGCTCACGCAAGAAAATCGTTAAAGTACCATGTTGACATGACCGGCGCTTATAGCGCGAGACGAAATCGTATATCCAACCAAGACAATTACTAAAAAACAGAAGATTACTATTCCAGTCCTGCACTACATCACCGGTGCTAAGAGTCCTATTTTACATAATCCTAACTCCCGTCAGTGGCCTAAATGTTGTTCACGTCGGCTGTTGTCTGTTTTAACGATGACAGCGCAAGCGTTAAGTGCAGTCGGATGTGCGTCTATTTTCCGAACAAGAACCATTCAATATCTGAGGAGCTCTCGAATATCTGAACTAATATAACGTGGATTTTCGATAGGCTATATCACCTTTCAGGGAAACGGTAAGCGAATCTTTATGTAAATATACAAGATGTACGAAATATAATGCAAAGCGAGAAAATCGAAAAATTATGGACTATACCAGATGAGAATGCTTCTTCTGTAAAGCACAGCTTTACCTGGGGTCCATTATTAACATCCACAAGGACTGTCATTGGCAATGAAATTGAAAACTTACTGATTTCAGGTTCGCTGGTTTAGGCTGTGAGATATAAGCTTCTATAGAGCTGGGTCGGGTGCTATGTCGATGCTAGCTTGAATACATACACCTACACAGAAATCGACAGTTTACGCGCCCAGTTAATGTTACGTTATGCGTTCCGGGGGCAATTTTCCGGCGCTGTTTCTGGGAGCTGATATCACAGCCAAAAAAAAATTGCATCCAAATGTCTTTGTTCAAGCAGAAATATTCGTTAGAGGTGTGAACTAGAGGAGTGAGCGTAAGCTTTCAAGGACTACGTACGACTAAATGTGTGATACGTCTAGACACTGCATTCTACATTATTAGAAAAACCTGGTTCAATCTGAGAGCGTTCGCTTTCATCTGCCCGAAACATCTGTAAGCATTAATTGTAATCGTATAAAGCATTTCTACTGATTGTATTATAGCCATACAATGCATGTATTTCTTTGTCAGTCAGATTCCTCAAAAGTCAAGACGACTAGTCTGAACTAAAAGTTCTCTGGGTACATTTAGGACGAGGTTCAGAAGCGATTTCTCAGCCGTCGTCAAAGTACTCTGAGATGCATTGTTCCTTTTAAACGCATGATCTTTTTGGGGGACCTTTTAAGCCATTCCTTTTTTTCATCAGGGGGTTTTGTTCGACTCCAAACGTCATTTTCGCCCGCCGTTTTCCTCTTGCACAAATATTCTACAAAAAATAATCACGTGGTACGTGCCGCTTCCTTAGACGCTATGGCTAAACTGAAAGACACGCGGCCCCTCACGTCACTAACGCAAACATGATATAGGCCGACCTCATTCACCTATATACAGGTACAAGGTAAAACCAGTTTAAAGGTTAGGAGTAGGCCGATGGTAGCTCCGTGATGTAGTGCCCTACAGGAACGTATGGATTATGTCTGTTTTTTTTTTTGTTTGAGGTATGTATTTGAGCTTGCCTGGAATACACCATCATGGTACAATTGCGGACTAAACATAAAACAAGGTTTCCTAGAAAAGTTCATCTATACAACAAACCTGAAACGTCACCACTTACTGCAGACGCGATTACTAGTTTCCACATAACGGTTGTGCGATAATACACATGTCACAATTGAGAACATTGGAATAATAACAAAATACCTAAAGGTAAGATCTAAAGCAATATCACGTACGTTTAGAGATGTGTTTATTAAATATTCTCGCTAAGAGCTCACTTGAAACGAAAGGCGAATATATCCGCAAAAAAATGAGAACTTTATGAAACAATTTCAGCTGATTTTACCAGCTAGATATGAAGAGAGCTCTTTGGAACCAACTTCACTTTTTTCTCAGCAATCGAAAGCTCCCTTAACGGCACTGCCTGTCGGAGGTACTGCTTTCCCGCTCGTATCAAAAGGCCAGTTTTTTATAGACCTGAGATACTATAGTTTTGTTGATATTTTTACTGTAAAGATACAAAACAAGGCATGCATGTTTCTAAATTGCGTATTTATCCTACGGCCGAAAATGCACTTTTGCCCTAAGGAGAGCTTTAGATAAGTAAATACTTCAATAATCAAAAAGCACCTTGTTAATTGGGGGGAAATTTTGTTTGTAAATAGAAAATATATGTCGGTCACAAAGCTGATCAAGTACACAATCTGTATAAATATTCTCTTGTAAACATACAGCATTTTTCTGATCACCCTGTGCATGCATTCGGGCAGTAGGTACAAACATAGTATTAGAATTTGCGCTTAGGGCAAACCACTTTGAACGTATAGTATCTTATGTATTTATTTCAGCTATTTCAAGCTGAAATAGTTTGATTCGATTTTTCTTTAGATCGCGACTATGGCCGACCACTGTTCCTTTTCTCCTTCAGCGTTTACTGACTCAATGTATACATTAACTTTGAAACGAGTTGCTTACTATGGTTCCTTTCAACATTGTTCTCCAGAATTTTCCACCTATCATTAAGATCACCGCTGTTCTAACGGAGGGCTCACCATCAGCTTCGCCCAGCACGGACTATTTGATAATATTTATTATCATATCAAGGGCTTAGACGGTAGCGTTTTATCGAACCGACAGCTCCAACCGTAAACCGCTTAGGCTGAAAATATTTTCTGCTCTGTCTAGGGAAAATAAATGACGATGAACAGAATGAAAAAGCTATGTAAACATTACGACCACAACATTTCAGACGCTGCTCATTCTATGCCGCAGAAATGCTAGCTGATAATCCCGCTAACGCACGGTCTGATTGACATGCTTCGGCACCGCAGTGTACGACGACATACCCTCTGGTAAAGGGTCTGCTCTTGTTCGTGACCTTTGTTAACGCCAAATACAAAATCGACATACATACGACTATTTTATCATCAATTAACGCTCATCAGCCAGACATCAACATTAAGATCTTTGTAAATGGACATCAAATAATTTCCGGAACCTGTTTTTGATTATAGCCACTATGATATCGTATAGGTCTGTGCAAATACTGTCCAATTGGATATAATTATGGCGATCGGGTACACTTACTAATTAAAGTAAATCGTAATAGTAAGATAATACATGCGGCGAACATCGGATCTTTAGAACACAGAGACTATAGGAGCTCGAGTTTTTCAGTTGTAAATGGAACACGTTATAATGAAAACTGAATACAGTTTCAAAAAAACGTAATCTCATTTTCAATAGACACATGTTTGCAGCTCGCTCGTGCGCTCTGCCTAACCGTAGCCAAGGCTTGCTTCCTCAAGTGGTCGAGAATAACAACACTCTTTGAGCTGGCAGCAGCAAAAGTCACCCCTAGCGACAAGAACAGATCATTTTGATTGTCATTCTGGACAATCCGGAAGTATCGCTGACGTGATCGAGGCTGCCCATCAGATGCTCGCCATGGATCAAAAAGGTAAAGTACTTGAAAACAGAGGCAGTTTTTCTCGTTACGAAGGAGATTAACATTGCCTATGAGGTATATCGTGCTGCAACAACCGTGTGGTAGTTGGGGCCAACAGCAATTGCAAAGCAGAAAATGTACTCCACAAAATAGTGGGGGTTATTCAGCTACTAAGTAAAATGAAACGGACAACTTTTATGAAGGGCATTCTGTAAGTTCGATGCAGATAAATCAGTGTTGATTTTTTAAATTTTCTATGAAAAAAAAGCGTTACCATATGTTTTTAAGCGCATATTTACCCTAATTTCAGTACAGTTATGACATTTTGCTAGTACAATAAAATAGAACGGTCATGCTGATGAGCGCCGAGAATCCAAAAAGTATTCGATGTGTTATTTTTTTTTTTTTACTCTAATAGCAGTCTCACCATCCCTGGCGTATTGATTTGGAGGAAAACTCAAAGACGAACTAGCCCTGAATAAAAATGTTTCAGCTTATTTATAGTTCCACTTCGCGTTCTCTCTCTCTCTCTCTCTCTCTCTCTCTCTCTTAATACTTTGAGATAATTCTGTATTTTCAAAATAGTAAAGTGACAGGCCCCTACCCATTAAGGTCAAGTTGACTGTTTGCAACATTTTTGAAACGTCTCATACGTAAACATTATTACATTATCGTCAAACTCTTCGCTATCGAAGATCGACGTTCAGTCATGAAAAAGGTTTTTTTTCTTAAGAATCACTCATTTTCAGAGTACGTAGACTGTAGTTTCAGAGAGTAGTTTCAGACTGGTACGTAGGACGTGTCCATAGCTTCCGTGATAATGTAGCTTAACTACCTACTTTTAAACCTAAATGGACATGATTTACAATCGTTGTCTCCATATTGCTTTTCGAAAGTTTGAAGAACGATGATACATTTTTAGGAAGATTTTTTTCCACGATTGAATCTGAATTCACAGTGATGACTCACACAGTGTCAGCGCGGGAACATTTTGCCTCCTGAATATTGATAATACAGGAAATAGGTAAATTTTGAAACGCCCTATTGAACGTTTCCGACGGAACCGTCCTCAAAATTGGTTTTGTACATCCTCGGCCGTTGACCTTTGACTTACAGGGCGAGGTTTCTACACCATGGAATAGCGTAAAGCGTTCGACAAAGTAGCGGTTTTATACAAATCTATATAGGCGCTATTAGCTTTGACAACAAAGCACCGGGAAGTTGTTTTTACACAGATGGTCCACCGTGTATATTCATGTATGCGTGATCTGACTATTTAATAAATGTTTTAATGAAAGCTATATATAAGTGATGCATGAAAGGTCCCAAGTAATGGATATTATAGGAAGCGATAAATCGTCAATTCTATCGATATCTAGTCGAGTACATGAGTTCTGTTTTTAAATACCGTACATTTTTCATTCAAAAGCTCCATACGGTTGTACGCACATTAACGTACCACTCTTTCGAATGCATCCTTAAGGGTGTAGAGAACATACCTATAATCTACAAAATAATCTATGCTTGGAGCCGTCGGTATATTTTAGATATTTGATTTCAAATTGAATCTAAAGCAGCTAGCCGGCTTCCAGCAGAAGCCAATAATGAAAAATTCGGAACTTTGTCAGTTTTCACGCGGAGCTATCTCATAGCAAGACAAAAGAGCTAGGTCACGTGATTCTGCAAATTAAGTCTAGTGCCCCATTCTGTCCAGGGCGCTTTTTTGATCAAAATGAACGCAATGGAAAGATCCATAACTGTTAGTGTGCCTGACTTAGCTCTAAGCGATCTCAGTAGTTGCTGGTGAAGCGATAGGACACAAGGAAATACAGAGGGGGATCGAAGCATTAATTGTTGCAGAAAAACCTCGACATGTGACGCACTAATTTTTTTCAATGCGCTTACATATTGAGAAGTCGGGTAACACTTCTTTACTTTTGTTTTACCACGTTTTTTGAATACGGGTGTCGACGTGAGAGGTCTGGAGCCATGCTGTCGTAGTACAATATATCAAATGTTCTTGTAAAATATTGGCTTATCCATTAAAAGTATGCACAGTAAAAAGCTACGATAAAGAATAGAAGCGACTTGCGCCTCTTTAGCAGAGAGTTTGTGTACCGAAACGACAGACGAGGGTCTCAGCTTTTAAGCTTCAATGTGACCTTCATAATTAAACTGATAAAACGGTTCAAAGAAGAGTCGGTGAGATTGTTGAGGCTAGAGATGTACTTCAACAAGATGGATTATTTTCCGTCTTGAGTGTTAGTGTGATTGGTTTATTGACAATAGAATAGATAACGCTTAGAAGACGTATTATGCATCTCATTCTTACGCAAAATACGTTTGCGATCGACCTTTTCTAAATTAGGTTGGCCAGGTAAAGACAGGGAGTCGGTGTTTTCTATCCCTGAGGTGGTTGGATAATAAGTCGTTGGTTTAACGAGCAATGAGATCCAGATTGATCGCTGGTAAAAGATTTAGGATAGAACAGAGATTCGAGAGTTATTGAAGCAAACAATGAGGTTCGATGGACAGCAACCCCAGAGAGCGTTATGTGATGCTGCGATCAGCAACTACTACATCATTATCATGACGATCTACGTTTGACGACAATTTGTCTAGGTAAAAGGTCAACTATAGGCTCACTTGTTAGGTCAATGTAAATTTGAATTACATTTAATTCTTGTCTGACTTGCACATAGACTCCTGCAATCCCCGGCGGACGATCACTCGAAAATATGGAACAGATATTGTTACATAATAGCTCACCGTATTACATAATACTATCAATGCAAATTTCACAAATTAACGCATCGCCGGTCTGCTGAGTAAGTAATGGGTATGAGCGCAGGTCAGAGCATCAAGCCTAGCACCAAAACTCGAAGTTCCTTATTCGCGTCTTAATTGTCGATTCCCATTGCATGCACCGACCTGTGTTGGGGTAGTTCACTTGTCCCGTACCGCCCAAAATATTTCTATCGTTTACATTCCTATAGCATTTAAATAGAACTTCATCCAGACAGATATATTGTCCTAGAAGCCAGCAACAGTGCAACATTTTCTGTAATTTCCTATAGATAATCCGTATATCGGACGCCTCAAAGTTAAACACGACATTGACAAAGGCTGTTTCAAAACCTGCACCTTTAAGAAGGGTAGATCACACCTAGCAACAACTATTTTCATTACAAGTAAACGATTGTGTCAATCGTTGCCGCGTGCTCGAGAGCGTAAATAAACTTCGTCGCATCGCTGATCGTTGTTTATTGCTGAATGAGACCAACGCCGGCATGAGTGAAAAAGTTCAGCTACTCACAACAATCGATTACTGTAGACAGCCTTCAATTCTTGCTTCATTCAGAAAGAACGATTGATTTTGCGCGGATATCTCGGAGCTCACGTTTGTAAACAGTCAGTGGAATTCTGACTTAGGACAACATTCGTCGGTTAGACCAGAGATGCGACACAAATCCAATGCATGGAAACTTTTAAGTTTTTCCCAACAGATCAGGGAGGCAGAGGTTCAACAATCTAAGCCTGGACCCCAAGTTATAGAATGAGCCCACGCAGAAATTTAAGAATTACTTATTAAAATCGAAATTTGCCGGTTTGCCAGTACGGCTAAGCGTAAGTATGACTTCATTTAATGGAGAAGCCGTTGGCCTAGGCAGACATCGCGATGCGTTAACTCATGCCAATATCAATGAAGCCTTTCCTAAGTATCGGGTAGATACACTGTGCGCCAGGGAAAGCGGACAAGCTTCATGAGAGTTAAGCGCTTCTAATTAACTACTACAGTTTAAATAAGCTCTTAATCATTCGTTACTTAGTTCTTAATGTCGATTTTCCGTATAAATAAGACTTTGCAATCTTCAAATGGTACATTTGTTATGCCACAACTATAAGTAGAGTGAGCTTATTATTATTAACATTATTATTATATTATTAACACAGTAAAGCTTATTAAATTGAATACTTGAGCGAGCTAACCTTTACAAAGGCTTTTTTCTTAACGTCATTTGTTTAAATCGTACAAGGAAAGCATGTTTGCTGCCTGCTGAGACTGTCTCAGGTAATCAAATTGCGTAAATAAATATTTTCGAATTATATGCCCGGTGCCGCTGTTAGATATTTAGTCAGCCGGCTTTTCCTATTTTGTACTAACAAAATACAGTTTCTCTACGCCCGACATCGAACCTTGACAGCCTTACGTGTCCGTAAGTCTAAACACGTTCCTACTGCCGTATCACTAAAAGAATAATCAACGTATTTGCAGAAGGCAACCCGTTGTTTCGCGCTTTTTTAACAGGGTCCGATTTCTAATTTAAGTGTTTGTTATTCCTGCGCCATGTCTAGCAACCAAAGAAAAGGAGTTTTTAATCTCAATTGAATGTTTCGATCGCACGGGCCTTGTGTAGTCTCCTACACGACGCGGGCAATTTTGAGAATAAAAAAAATCCACGACTTGTCGTTATTCGGAAACTGGCCGAAAAGTAAAGCCAAAATGATTACTCCTAAACTAATCATGGAATATATTCGTTAACACTAGAGATATTCTAAATGAAGGCATAAATATTTTATTATGAAGTACAATGCACCCTTCTGTACAGCGTCAAGTCTATATTTATCAATCCGTGAATAATAAAAAACACCGCATATCGAGCAATATCAGGCGACTCTGCAAACACATTCGATGCTAACCAGTTGTAGTACTGTTACCTCTTCCCAAAAACTTCTCGTTTTTTTTTTTTGATGCAAGAGGTTTTCGAAATGGGAGCTGAGCATTTAGCAATGATCGGTCGTTTTCGACGCCTGAACAGACGCTTCTGCGTTAATATTTCTATTAGATTTGCCAATAATGGATAAATTGTAAATCGAAAGCCCCAATCGGCACGGAACGCAATTATTTTTGATCTGCTCTGTGCTAGCGAAGCAGTCCGACACTAGCATTTAGCCAAAAGCTAAGGCTTTAGCAAAAGCCAAAAGCGCTTTATCTTGATTTTTCTAAATGCTAGAAAATCTAACATACTAAATTCATTAAAGGACAAGCTTCTGTTTGATGTGAACGTTACGTACTATGGTAACAACTGTTATTGATTAAATGTATCTTTTAGGATTCTAGAAATGGGGCTCGAATCGTTAATGTCCACAAAGAGTCCAACATAAATAAAAAAAAAACACATGTCTTTGTGTCATTGCGTGGTATAGAATGATAACGGAGTAATTTAGTGCGAGGCAACATTCTGACCTGTGAGCGATCACCTTTAAATAATGGAATAGAGAACAGCTCAAAGAGCCAGTCTTCGTAAACATTTAAGCCTGTGGGCCGAAGGCCAAGCACCTACTTTAGTGTGACACTGGCTGGTTTAGGCATTCGAAACACGACGTCGTCTAACACGCTGCCGTTAACACCTTTATTTATTATTTTAGAAAGGGTTAGTCTTATTGTAGTGATGAAATTTTTCCATAAGCTTCATGGAAGCGGCTCGTGCGGGTACCTCTGGTAGATCTTGTGGTGGACGATGGGAAAAAACGAAATCAACAGAATGCGGGGTAACCGATTCAAATGCAGCAATACGATCCTTTTTAAAAGCAGCGTCAAATCATCATTATTAGGCAGCAGGGTGCACACGGAGAGAACGGTTCGTGATCCGTGGCTGGAACCACCCATACGATAAACACTATCCATTAGGGGCGTACCGTCGACAAAAAAGATAGAATCATTTCGTAGGCAAAGAGTTAGGCTCTCTGGGTAAACTGATTGAAGCAATCAACATAGCGGCACAGACTTTAGTTTGTCATCGAACGATTCAATAGGTTGATTTTATCTTGCAGATCACCACGAATAGAATTCACAATAACATACAAACGTGCACTACAAATCGCACATATAGCTAGCGGTTTAGTCGAAGATTAACCGGAAAAAGGTTAGCTCCCATAGTCTTTCTTCTATTTGTAACAGTAAAGCAAAGCACTTCTAGAAACATCAAAAAACCTGGACTGGCCTACAGGTCATACTTCAGCCGAATTAAAACTGAACTCTGATGTCTAGTATATAATAATGTTTCAAGTTTCACCTCTGCTGCCATTTTTGTACCATCGATAATAATGGTAAAGTTCTTTCGAGGATGTGAGACAACCAAAGAGCCAGGACACTTGTCATCAAGGACGTCAAAACCGTTTAGGTGAAGCATACCACCTTCCTTTTGATGCAGAAGGGGCGGATTGTAAGTTTTCGTCGAAAAAGCCTTTAAAGCAACGATGTAGCTCACTGTCTACACGTTTTTGAACACGTTGACTTAGGGCTATTCGCCCGCAATGATATGTCCTATGTGGCAAGTTTTGTTGTCGCTGATGACCCCAGCTATAAACCAGATCAAAATAAGACGAACAGCTCTGACAAAAAAGCAGGCATTGTTAAGTCAGGGGCAAGTAGCAGAAAGTGTCTCAAGAAGAACTGTGCATCGGTAAGGTGGCTATTTGTTCACTACTCGGGCAAGTTAAGCCTTAGACCATATATTGCTAAATATAGAAATTTGAAAGCGTATTTGTCATACTCAAATAACTGTACCTTGTGGAATCAGCTTTGCCGTTACCAAATGATTCATCCCTTCTGTAGCATCAATTTAGCAAATTGAAAAATATTGAAGGCAAAGGGTGCCTAATGAGGTATATTTTTAGAGAAAGTGGCAAAAATAGAACACAGGCGCAAGCAACTGACTCAACGCTCTGACTATCGACTCCGTAACGAAACCAATTGTTCGAGTGAGTCAGTTTAAGCTCTGGATAAAAATAACGAGTCGACGTTGTTAAGTAACATCTCTTAATAATAATTATTTTCAGGCCAGAAGACGAAAGATTGCTACGAATAACTTTTAGACGGACTCTAGTCCCAACAGATGAACATAGACTTCATCAAATATTGAAACTATTATGTAGCAGATATTTTCTAAGCACTATTAATGCCATTGTCGTATGTTTAGGAAATCAAAATTGCTACAAAAAGTTCAAGCTTTTTTTTCTAGCTTTTCTACAACAGATTTTTCTAGCTTTCCAATAATCATCTTAGTCCTATTTTTGGACTAACGGTAAATTTTGAGCTCTAGAACAAATTCGGCAAACGGACTGATTTACAAAGCGCTGTGAAGAAAACAAGGCCTTGTGTAGTAAATATGGACAAGTCATATAATAATATGATCGCTCGGTGACCATATAAAACACGCATTCGGTGTCCTGCGATGGTATGAAAGTGATGTATCGGCCTACTAAATATAGCGATAAGTAGAGTCCTGAAACGGAATTAGTTTTTTGAAGCGATGCTAAACATTCGTAGATCTATTGAACTTCATGCAATCTGGTTTCACATATTGTTACTGCGGCTACCTAGATTCATGAATAGCTAATAGCGGATACATCTTTATTTGTCCATTACCCGGATCTACTACGGATTATTGGCTTTTCGAGTTCTTCCTAGTTCCGTTGTGCGTTACAAGGGTAATAGAACTTTTCCAACGAAAAGAACAAACTCATTAAAGATTCAATTATACAAAAAAAAAAAATGATTTTGGCCATATTCAAGACTGGTCTAATACTTTCGCTCATAATATGGCGGGGTAAATACGAAGGTCATTGAAACTGCCAAGGGCAAAATTTGTCGCTCAACACGTTCATTTCGCATAAATACAACCTAGCTTTTACTATGTATGAGACAACCACCTTCTATAAGAAAACCTCTGTGCAAGCGGCATATAGAAGGGCATGACATACACGAATACTCTAGCCGTAAAGGTAACATCGTTAATTTCATTAGGGAACGATACACTACGAAAAGCAAATAGGAACCACGGACTACCCGTTGTTTCCAAAGACATGCCTGGCTAGGTTGGTTATGATCAACTACACATTAGATCTACCGTGGGGGCTTAAAGCGTGGTGTGTTCGTATGGGTTCGTAACGATATAGGCCAATTTCAAGTAGGAGACAGATGTCATTGTGGGAAACTTGAAAAATCACAGGAGAATTTACGAATAAAGCTAGGTTTTTTTCATGAAAAATATGAAACACTAGCCGTATGAATACGTGTACGTATGTTCTATTTTCGAAGGTATCAGTTCTTCTAGAAGGCAATACAAAGCTTATTTGATGTTTGTGCTGCCTTTCAATAGTATGCTTTTTCTCAAAAGCCTCGAAAACGTCCATCATTGGTGTGGCATGGAGTCACAAAATAAGCTACTAATACGTTTAAAACTAACGTGTTAGCTTAATAGTCGGAAAATGCTGACTAATTAGAGGTGCAATTACGGCAACGGGTTTTCTGAGAATCGCGAAGAAAAGTACATAACGCTTTTGGTAAGATATAAATGTAAGACAAGAAAATCCAATCCATCTACAAAGATAACGATTATCTGTCTTTAGGAAATATAATTCATCGCTTTATTGTTATCGCGTCGTTCGCGCCTCATCAAAGCACGAGATAGAAATCGGCACCTCCCGTAAAGGACGCACAGCCGTTAACGATATAGAAAAATAATAATAATAATAATAAAAAATAAAGTAATATGTATAATAATAATAATAATAATTAAAAAATAAGTTGTCAATAGAACATCTCGTCATATACACACACACACACACACACACTTTGTTACTATGTACAAACGATAGATATAGTTATTCGCTAGATAAAAAAAGGTTTTAGGTATGATCTACTTCACTACATATGTCTTTTTGAAGGACAAAAGTTTTTTACGTAACTGTCGGAAACTATCGTTTCGCTTCTCTAGTATTAGTGCGATGAAGAATGTAAGCGGCTTTATGAATCACTCCAGTTTCAAGAACAATTACAGTCTCGTGAACGGGACCTGAAGGAGTTTCTTGCCGCCGTCAATTGGGTAGGTTCAAGGAATAGTGCAGTTTTAGGACACTGCATCCGCCTGTTACTACTGCGACTCTATCGCATCAGTATTTCTCATCGAACAAATAAGCAATTTTTTTCTATATTTTGAAATAATATTATTAAACTAATTATGCACCATTCAATCGATGACTTTCTGCCATCTTTCTGGTAAAATCTCATCGTTGTAAAACGTTTGTGATTTCCTGGCTAATGATATTTGTGTTTATCCATTGAAACTGGATTAACAGCATTAAACGAGTCCTGCAAAAATTGTCTGATGGTACAAGATCCGGACTACACGGCAAATGCAATAAAAGTAAGTTGTAAAGTAAAAGTGGAAGTCTTCTATTTTCGATTTTTTTTGCTAGTTACCGATAGCGGAAATCAATCAATCAATCAATCGCTTTCCCTGGCGGCAGCAGCAGCAGCAGCAGCAATTTTAATGAGCGATTTTCTCCCAACATTATCAAATACATAACATCATCACCTGGTTCAGGGTCAGTCTGAGTTTTGCCATTTTTCTTATTTGCGCAGTATGTGGTATATGATCGATTTTTCCTCACCTACTTTGGAGATGGTTTAATTCTGTTTTGTCGATTCTGTAGATTTCTACAGACTGAAACACGATCGAGCAGAGTCTTCTGCACTCAATCAGTGAGACAGACCTTTTTGCAATTATTTTTATTCAAACAATTTAAAACTGTTCGGTGGTGGATGTTTAGTTTGTTGGCGGTATTACAGCTATTCAAGTGTCAGCCTTGCTCAACTTTCGCAATAGTTTCATAACGTTTTACGTCATGGGTCAGTAACTACGGGGGGCACCTTTCTATAATGAAAGCCACAGAGCTATGACTAAAGCGTTGCTTCCGATCACGCACCTTGACCACAAGCAACACAATATCTTTTTTTTTTTTTTTTTTTTTTCATTACCTGGGGCGATATTTGTGCTTTTCTTATCGTAATAGAATTGTAAAATACAGTTGTAAAATTTTGCAGTAATTTCACCTATGTTCAGGACATCCTACCTTACGTCTTAATAATAGTATTTCAACAATTCTAACACATCTGTTCGATTTATATTACCTACGATATGTGACTTCAAAGCCATCTCGCTAGAAAAGTGGCCAGCAAATACTTTTCAAACGACCCAATATGTGCTGTCAAGGACTGGCCGTTTGCAACAGGTTTGCGGACGCGGATGATTTGCCTCGGAAATTAAAAAAAAAAAAAAAAAAAAAAGTTTTTTGATTGCATTTTTGTTATGACTGCATGTTTTGTTGGCAACACTTTCCTGAGCGCATTATTGACGATTATTTTCATACATACGTTCTAAATGTATCACCCAATAGCTGATTGTTACTTCTGTCAAAATCTGCTAGATTAGGCGAAAATACTTGCAATCAAGGTCTATGAAGAAGTTGTTCTAGAGTAAATAGCGGATGCGCACAAAAGCTAAAAAGGTATTTACTTCGATGTTGTAGGGAAACGATGGATATCATACTATTGCGACAACAACTAAAATTCAGATGCTGCCTCTTATGAGGCATTTTCGAGGTAAGCCTAGATTGAATCGTTCAAGATAATAGTGTCAATTTTTAGACAAGAACGTGACCATATATCCTCAATGCATAGCAAACGTAGTATCTATTTATCTTGTAATTTTTCCGCACTTTGCTAGTTCCCGATAGCGATTCGGCATCTGCAGGTTATTCTAATTTTTTTCGATAATTTTGTCAGCCTTTTTATGAACAAAATAATCACTGCCTCCATATGCTTTATACAATAATACCTAAATGTGTCTTGTGGACATAACAGACGACGCTACGAAAATCGTAGACTCGCGTTAAAAGCTGTCCACGTGAAAAAGATTCGTTCAAAAATTGTGAGATTAGAGAAAATACCAAATAAATATACTTTCCATGTAGTTGAGGCCGGATACGGTTTATTAGGATATAGCCACTTGTGCTTTTAGCAATGAACTGACAAAGAGCCATGGCTAATAGAAAACTTGGCTACTATAACTTAACATGAGTTCCATCTTGGAGCTGCAGCGGCAGGCACAGCTTGTTGTATAAACCTTGTGTGCGGTTCTGTGGGTTCTGCTACCAGAAGCACAGATCGCCGCTATATTAAAAAAATCTAGGAATTAATTTTTTTAATGGGTCTTGTGCAAGATTATATGCGAGGATGAATCACGCGGTGTTCTATGTCAAAGTCAATGGGTGTTAGCACTTACCATACAAGCTTACTTCAGTTAAATTAATATGGTTAAAAAAATCGATAAATGGGTGCCACATGATTTCAATAGGGGCAAGAAAGGAAGACGTTTGATTTTGTTTACTCTCCTGTTATGGGTGCGACCAATTTTTGCACCTGTGATGAAAATGGGTCTTTTACCAGAATCGCATATAATCACATCAGTCGAAGGATGTAACTGAACCGGCAGGACATCAATTTAAAGCAAGTGTACCGCTGTAGTTTTGGCGTTTAGGTTAGTTTAGTGCAAGAGCTTTCCATAATAAAAGCATTTGTCAGTTACGGCTGAAGTGCATGTTCAACAATCGCATGGGGCAATAAACAAACTGTGCATTAAATATCCAAGATCATTAAATAAAGTTAAACCACCCTTATTGCGCGACAATGCTTGACCACAAACTGCAAGAGTCACAGTCTAATAGCTAAAGATAGAGACTTTCTGTTATTTACCAAATCTACCAGGCACTACTTTCAGAGACTGATAATTTTTTCAAGTTCTCAACAACTTCCTAATAGGAAAATCGTTCACATCTTAACACGATGTCCGAATCGTCTTTCGAAACTTGGTAGATTATCGTATCTGAAACTTCTACAACAGCAATAAATTACCATTAGCAGCAAAATGAAAGGAGGTCACAGATGACAACGGTGCATAATTCGATTAAAAGTAAAGGAATTAATTCGTGAAAAAAGTTAAGGCGACTTATTATTTCGCACTTCGTACTGAACGATTTAATATTATATATGACATAGCCTATACACGAATAGAAGAAAAACACGTAAAATTCATCCTATCGATCTTGTAACACATTTTACAAATCGATGTTTATTTACGAATTCACGACAGCCACAAGGTGTTTACCTAACTTTACAATAGCGTAGTGTACACGTAACAAATCGAAAAGTGTCCACGACATGACGGTAGCTGAAGATGTAAAGAGGTATCACGCTCATGCGGAGGCTGAGATGAGTAGTGCGTTTATATTTACTAAAAAGAAGCATCTCGTGTCCTTTGCACACCAGGTCCACTACGTGGCAATCAATGTACAGCAATATTTTCAATTGTATATAAGCATATGTCTCACATTATTTTACTTAAGAGATCGTAGCTTTACCAGCCGCTGGAAGCGGATTGCCAACCGGCCTGAACCTTCTGGGGCCATCCCTGAGGCTGAGCATGCTTGACCTCAGCTGTGGCAACCGATTTCACAAGGAGTACCTTCGCTTGAGCGTCTGCAGACTTATGCAAAATCTTGCCACCTTGGTCGATGGTACGGACCTGGTGAACAGTTTTAATAACGTGCGTTGGTCCGGCAACGGTCAACGACGGGCTTGCATGACCCTGATTTTGTTGCTGTTTGATAATGACGATCTTCTTTTCCTGTTGAGGTGTTGGGGCCTGCCAGCCAGATGATGCCGGGGCAGCGGTTTCCCAACCCGAAGACACGGATGCTGCATCCCATCCGGAAGATAAGGGGGCTGCCTGTTGCCATCCCGACGAAAGCTGGCCTGATTCCCAGCCCGAAGACGCCGAAGCCCATCCAGATTGTGTTGTGTCCCAACCAGAACTGGCAGCCTGCTGCCAACCTCCAGAACTCTCAAAACCAGCACGAGTTGATGCGACGCATACCACAAGAGTGATCTAAATATGAAATGAAGTAAGAACAAGACGTTAGGTTATAATAAAAACCTCACAGCTAGCAGACTTAGCAGTCTAGCGGGATTCGAGCATTGGTAGGCTATATTTGATGTTGCTGAGGTGTATACCCGAAGCTTTTGTGCAGAAAGATATAAAACACGGAGCGCGTCTGAGGCTAACAAGAACCAATAATGCCCACCACAACACTGACTATACTGAACCATACCCATTCACCAAGAACACGGAAACAAACCCCCTTCGCTTAAAACCGCTACCTAAATTTTAAACTTTTACCCTCTATAAATCTAGACAAGCACATATATGTGTATATATACAAACGCATAAGCTTTAACGGTAGGTTATGGACGGATCAAATCAGTTGTTTCTCTGTGGTGCACGGAAAAGAAAAGATCACGGCAAAATTGCTCCAAATGTTTCAACCAGGGCGAAAACTCCAAATACTGCTCTTATAGGGAGATCCCGTTGAAGTTCTCAACTTGACAATTTTTCTGGCCAGCGTCACATGCATACACTTGAACTTTTTCGGCTTGTTTAAGCTTGGTCTCATTCTCTTTCTGTTTTCTTCTTTTTCGTATTGAAAACATTCTCAGACCGCTGTCCTCCTCTATTCGATGTGGGCATCGGATTCCGATGTAGCCGCTACCACCATCACAATTTCGACACCAGCGTGGCTATGGCTGTTCAAAAGCAAGTCAACTCAGACTAGTCGTAAACAACCAACAGCTTGCTTGTTGTCCGACACAAACGTCATGCCGGCGTCTTCCTTATCCACTCCCATGATCCAGACTCCTTTCAATCCACATGACGAAATAGATGTAAAACGACGACGGCAAGAAAGTAAAAGAGACACACGCACAAAACGCAAAAGGACCAACGACCCTTAAACATGAGCCAAAGGTTTTTTAGGGCCACCGTCTGAACGACCACCAACATCATTGCATTGTTTCAAGGACGAACTGTTTAGGGATTTCTCAGTCAGCTCCGCGTTCTGGGTCCACGCTTGTTTATGCATGTATGCCCTTGTGTCCAGCTTTGGTTCGTTGTTTTTACGTTAGTGACAGAAATAGCGGTAGAAAAAGAAACATGTTGACGTTACGTTACTGAGTAAGATACTTACAAAAGCCTTCATATTTTCGCTAGTTTAGTTGCTATTTCGACGAACACAGCGAGGATAATGACAACACAGTGAGGTCTACAACAACGACAAGTCAACAACTACAACAATAACAACTCGGAGTGTTCAACTCAGGAATCACTCTGCAGCAGCAGCAACGACAACAATAACTAAAATAACAATTTAAGCTGGTTCTACTCAGAGGACTGTTCGTTTCTCCGTTTATGACGGTTTGTCGTGTGTGCACCGCAACACAACTGATGCTTTTTGTTCCATTTCGTCGTGTATTTATGCTTGGCCGTCGTACGTTATGCATTACGTACACAGGCCTCCCTTCCTCCGTCTCCACAAAACTCATTTGTATTACCGCATCAGCGCCGTCACCGCAGCGGCAGCAACGACAACACTGTAAGCATATAGTATGAAATGGCGATCCCTGCGGAACTTCTCACACACAGCGCCCGCAGTCTGCCCCCTGTCCCATATGCCCCCCTCAGGGCAATTCCTGACCCCCGATTCTTGGCGCCCGAAAAACCTCCTCTACTGCTCTCTCCATTTCAGAGCGGTCGATCGATCGAAAACCCACATCGCAAAGCATCGTCTACGGGTTGCTCTATCACGTCTATCGATGAGTATCGGCGCGTGCGTGTGCGTGTGTGTGTGTCTCATGCTGTCGTTACCAGAGCGTGACCTATGGCGCCATTGCCATCATTGCAGCTGCTGCCAGAACCGCTACTGTAGGCCACCGCTACTATTTAGGATTTTCGTTCAGCACAATTGCTCAGTATCTCTCTTCTGTTTTCATGTGTATAGCTCGCCCCCCGCAGGTAGATTGGTATCTTCAATCGCTCCTCACAACAAGACGACGGCAGTAACGATAACAGAAGATGACGGCGACGACGGCGACGGCGACGGCGACGATATTACAGATACTGATGCTCTGCAGCAGCTAATGGCGACAATAATGATGAAATCGTGTCTGATTTTATCTCGATGGCTGCTAAAACTAAATCTAGTGATATTATAGGTTTGATTGCTTCAATAGTCTGACTACCTGCTAAGCTTACGCAAAGTCACTGATAGAACTCTGTACTGTACAGTGTACCCACGGTGCCTAAGTTAGGAACTTCCCTTGTACTTTGTTTCTCACTGTATGTAAATAGAGACTGTTTAAGGAATTTTTTTTTAACATTTACTAAACATGTCGTTTTTGATGGCCATATTTGTTCATTCACAGCAATTGCATCTTTAGTTCGAGACCTAAACCGCAAGTCATTTTCAAAATAAGGCCTTCTCTTTAATTTGCAAATAACTTTTTAATAGTAACTGTGCATCAAGAGATATTCGTGGCTATAAACCTGTGTAACTTAAGTGAGCTGCATGCGAAAAATTCTAGCGGAAAATGAGTGTTAGTTTAGAAGCCGTAAAAATGCAAGGGCTCAACATGGCCAAAAACAAGAAAGAGACCACTAGAACTTATCCGGATGATCCAATTAACTATCTACATTTTCCTTTTCGAAATGACTGTTAATTTCTATATCGAAGATTCAGATGTACTAAAAGCGGCTTCGTAAGCTGTTGTAATTAACTTTTAGGTCCTTTAAATCGAAGTTTTATTCGAGACCTTCCGCTTCGCCTGCGGTAAATCCTCCTTGAATTACTCGGGAGCTGCGGGAAAACAAGCAATAACGTAGATTGTCGATTTCGGTTGGAGTTTGTCCAGCGGACCTAAGTTTGCTCGAATGTAGACTTGTCATTCGTTACGTGACGGCATTCGCAAGGCAGTGACCTCTAACCGCGACTAGTTCTAGCCAAATATATTCCATCTATCTACAGCCATAGTCTATTTCATGAATGGCAGCAATATGAACCTTATTACTATAAGGTCAACGTCACTCATGCATAACGTAGAGACAGACAGACAGGCAGGCAGGCAGGCAGGCAGGCAGGCAGGCAGGCAGGCAGATACCGATCATGCTGCTTGTTCTTCTTATACAATTGATTCGTACGGAACGACGTGGTTGCGTGACGAATTGTCGCTATTGAATGGAGCGACACGATATTGCAATCGCGCATTAGCAGCACTGTCTGGATGGCCATTGTGCGCATTGGTAGATCGGGTAGCTGGCTGAATGAGATCTCAACGATCGCTACCCTTCCAGGGCGCTAATCGAATTCAATGATACTAATACTGGTTCTATTCGTGTCTTGTGTAGACGCCAGGTAGCTGTCCGATCGATCTAAAAAAAGAAAATCGTTTTAGGGCTTTGAAATAGTCAGCATTTCATCCCGGTTTGTTTTTTTTTTTCTATGCGTAATAAAAATAACGTAACATAAGAATACGTGTTATTAGGATAAAAGTTGTTTTGTACGGCTGTTGATGTGAATGGTTTAGACTTCAGTGTAGTTGCTCAATTCGTCGATAGCATGTTTTATTTCTAAAGTAAAACTTTCATTCAAGAACGTAAGATCAAATTAGATGTCTTTGACAAGATCGCTTTGCGCTACAATAGCCGATCTGTTAATTAATCTATAGGTTTATTTTTGCCTAAGTTATGCCGATTATTTAAACAAGAATTTTAAAAATGATCGCAAAAATATACAAACAGCGTATTGGTAGCATTTTCAGTGTTTTTTTTTTTTTTTTTTACTGCGCTGCTTTCTCTCGCAGAGCAACAAAAAGATGGCGTGTTCATCATCTAGTACACGCGACCGGCGGCAATATTTGAAAAAGATTAACTACTAGAATTTATCCGGACCTCGTGTAGCAGTGATTCGGGTTGTTTGAAAAGGAAAAGTTAAAAGGAGCGTTAAAAAATTGGAAAGATCATATTTCCGAACAACAAGGAAGCATTGTCTATCTGTCGACTACTAATATCCTCTTTCACTTTCACAAAGTACACAGATTGTTCCGAGTTGCCTAAAGCACACTCTGCTTTATATAACGACAATTTTATAGCATATAAATACTTAATACGCAAACTTTTTGGCACACATTCGACACACGGTCCATTTTCCTCTAGAGTTAATTCCGCCACATCGTTACTCTTTAGAAGGAGACTGCAAGGAGCCAATGCAGGCTCTGTCCAAGCTCATTGCCGAGACGTAGCTTATCCAGTATTTTATTACTTTGGTATATATTCATCACTATACTGACAAAATTTTCGCCTGCGTATCTGGCCTGCCTTTCAACAGATCTCCGATGATAGTTCTTGGGCTGCCACCGCACACTCTTTTGCAGTCCAACCACATTTACTTTTAGTTTTCGTACATTCTACTGTTTATGATCAATCTATAGACTAACTATGTTTTACTCACCGTTTTCATGCCTTACTTTTATTATGGTTCCCGCAATGTTTCGAAAAAAGATGAGATCGCTCACTATCCTGCTATTCACAAAGATCTCCGAAGCGTATAACTTGAATTGTGCCCAATGGCTAAACCATACGCAGATCAATCTGGTTGACTACTCCTTACGTTGACTCCTAGCTTCCATACACCCTAAACTACTAGGTGTTCGCAACTTGCTCATACGCCTATCAACAGGAAGTCCTTCCCGTCAACAACCCCGTCACTGACGTGAATTATGCTACGGTTCTTCATTTGCTACCTATACGTCTCTAAGGTAGGCTTGTATTTGCAGCACGCCATTAACGATTACAACGCGTCACATAGCAGTCCCTGTTTCATTGAAATTATCCTTTGTCTTTGGATTTGTCACGTGCCAGCCAGCGGACGGCTGCTGCGGTGGCCTTTTTTGTCTACCAATTGGTCGATGTCAACAAGACTCGGACCTCCTGCGACCTAAACAGGGTCATCAAATAGGTTTACCTGATATATTGTTGTCTACACCTATTGCTATCACTCCACAACCCCCAGAAACGACAACTGAGTTTTATGTTTTTCATCATTGCGCCTTTGGATAAGGCCCTCGCTCGGTTTTCTTGCTAAGCTCAAACTGGTCTTAGCTGTACATTCGGCCGCGTTAAAAACGTATCGACGTCGTTACTGTAGCAGGGCTTAATCAGCGCGCTTCGAAGACGATCCATTTCACTATCACGTCTCGCAGAGTACCTCAGTTAGCTCGCTGCCCCATATCGAGGAATGCCTCAGATCGAAGGTACAAAGGGCTATTTCCGTACCATCATCCTCGTCAATCGTTTAGCTTTTTCAAACACCCTGTTCATGAATCCTTTCAAGTCTTATTCTATTTTTCATATTATTCTTCTTGTTTGCACAGACCACCTTGCGGAGTGATAGCGCATGCTGAATATAAAGATCATGAATGCCGGTTTTTTATCCGATTCAGTTCTGGGATATCAATATAGCTCACTAACAATCTGCCAGTATCTAATAAAAATTCTACACAAGTGTTTATGTATTTAAGAACAGCGTCGTGCGTCTATCCTTTGGAGCGAATGCAACACGATAGAAACCAACTGTTCAGGGTCTTCTATATAAGGGTAAGCTACAAGAAACAAAAGAAATTTAATCACTTGCATTCAATTTATTTTTAAAATTGTATTTAACACATACGTTACCTTTTTTTTCCAGCGAAATCTGTAAGACTGTAAAGTTCGCTATTGGACGTCGTAGATAAAAGTGAATGTTGACGAAAATATGGGACAATGTATTTAATTACCAACTAAAAGTTTCGCAAGCCCAACGTCCACACACAAATCTGTCTCTAAAGGTTGAAAAAGCGTCGTCTGCAGTGATTAGAGGAGCTTTCCTAAGGGTGCCTGTGGTGCCAGCTTCAACCTGCAGACGACGATACCAATATAGGAATGAATCAATCTTTATAAAATTGTGCTTTTCTCAAATCAAAAATCTGCGTACTCAACTAAGACTTCTCAGAGGATCCACCAACTACGAGAACATTCAAAGTCCAGGGTCTAGTTAGAAAATCATCCAAAAAAGGTCATGATTTACATTTGATGAAACTCTTAGGGCCTTATTCGCTACGGACTAGACCGGTTGCATGAAGTCAGCGAACCTATACAACAGAAAAGAGCCGGTAGAGACATGCTTTATGGTAACGCAAAACCGCATGCGGAAACATAGTCGAAGCCATCCTTTTCAACTTTATATGAGAGAGTTTGTTGTACCCTACTTTGGACGTTGCGCTGACAAATTTCTATTTCTTTTCTCGTTTGTTTAACTTGAACATAACACAACAAAGTGTAATTAGATGATTTTTTCAAGAGGAAACCCGTTACCTTCTGCCGAAACCGTACACATAATTTAGTACAATATGAGACATGGAGAAATAAGCTATAGTTAGAAAAATAAAAATGTTTTCCTTTTACTACTACTTATATTGGCTTTTTGTATGGTAACAATGGAAATGCAGGTTTCACTACAATGCCGTCGATCTGTTTCTCTCGAACAGGTCAGATGCTTTACATCTTAGAAAATGATGTGAAATGCGTTTAAACGTCGTATTGTATGATATTTTTAAATGACATTAACTAACTGTAATGGCAGTTTTATCTTGCCCCCTAGGCTAAATAAGCGTCGTGCAGGCCACGATTTGGATAAACTTCATCATGATCAGAAGCAGTGAACTGAATTATCGTATACTGTTAACACAGATTACTCATTTTCTTATCTGTCACAATGTAAGATGTCGGTCAAACGGTACCCATGTAACACGGTTGTCTTCAATACTATAAAAAGTTACTTTTTAATATATATATATATATATATATATATATATATATATATATATATATATATATAAATATCTACCGATGTAGTAGAATGCCCTGGCAAACTTTCTAACTATTTGGTTTTAAATATTTAAATAAAATATTAACTGAATAATAGTTATTCAGCAAATTTCCTGGCAGGATTAGTTTTGCCTTTTTGCCTTGGAAGCTCCAATTCATTCGAATAAATACATATTTCGCACGCATGGCTTTAGGTGACTGGCCCCAAATACGAAACAAAATGTTTCTAAGCGCAACACTTAATGCGTTATTTATTTTTCCCGGGTTCCTTTTTTAAAGTTCGTTATGTTATACTTTCAGTGGTCTCAACAAATTAACGTATACATACGTATTACTATGCTACTTAAATAGTACAATATTTAGTGAAGACGTTTAGCAGGGACTGGAAAAGATCACGCTCAAGCAGACTAAGGCCGGGGTTAATTTTTGGGGGGCGAAAAATGAGGCTGAGGTTCATGAATTTTTTTGAGGAGTGTTTAACACTTTGTTGGAAATCTATAGAAAAGCACCATTGCTTAACACACGGCCTTAAATAACGCTTGTGCAAAGATCGCATTTCGTGTTCACGATCATAGCCTTACATAAGACAACCAGATCTACCTTTTTTTCCTTAGAAGGAGTGCATCCCTTTGGAACGCTTAACACCTTAGTAACTAACCCTGATTTAAGGAAACGTAGTTTGTTGACATAAACTCACGGCATGGAATATTGAAACATGCCATGCCATGCCTAACCTAACATAAACTAGCTATGATGAGAAGCAGTTAACATACATATATTAATAATGGACACAAGGATATAAATGGAAAAGTTTCCAACATTACTCAGTTAGAGTTGTATGTTCAGAATCGAATTAACTTCAAATACTATTTTCGGTATGCTTATATGACAATTCTTCGGATTCAAAAATCTGACGTATTCTTCTTGTAAAAACTCAGTTAATAGGCCAATGCTTTTTTAACACGCATGTGTATAACGCAGGCAACAAAAATAGACATTGAATAGTACTCAGATCGTTTACGTTGCCTGAATCACGACCACCATGTTTGACAACGCAAAATATATTTTGCCCTACCATACGCAATGCGTCGTGCCCGCTAAAAAGCACCAAGTTTGTTCCAGTTTCAAATACACGATGCCGATAAAATAGATAAAAACATTACTGCGATTTACATGCTCGCGTTCCACAGTCTGTGTATGTTGCAATACTTTTGTTGTGTTCAGCTTTGGCAATGTACATACGCAGATGGAACGAAAAAAAATCGCTGATATTAACAGATACAGCTTACCCTACGACTTCATTTCGCGCCGCTGAACGAACCGTGTACCATACTGCCATCAAAATAATAACCACAGAAAGTGCGGCGTCGACGACCCGTCTCGTTGACTGTGATCGTAGCTTAGTTGCATATAGAAGGAATAACTAATGCCCTGTCGGCTGAGGATGTTGCCCGAGCGTGATTCATAATTCATCTCCAACGCCAGCGGCGTTTTGCCATTCAATAGCAATAATAGTAGTTACCTCAACAAGTACTTAATTACGCTGGGCGTAAGCGTGAGGTCGGTGAAATCTGCTGCTATCATTGTCAACGTGTCTTCGAATTGATCGAAAAGCGAAAGTTATCTCGTATACTACTATATTTACAAGTGGAAAAAAGTCGCTCCCCCCACTTTATTACATCAGTAAGCGGCTCCGTTCTCCAACTGAAGGTATTTCCAACTGAAGACGAGGCTCAAAGCTCCTGCGTTTCACACAACCTGCTGTAATATAATTGTAAATAGATGGACGCTAACAGGCACCTGATGCGATGAATAGTCATAAGTGAAATGGGGCAGTCTGGTAAGCACTTGTTGGAATAATTATTTATTACCTGTCATCTTATGCAATATCAACGTGATAATCCGTTGTTACTTGTCACAATGATTTATATGGTACGTACACGGGTATTATACATCTTCTGCTTTAAGGCCGTTCATGTTTCTTAGATAATTCAGGCTTCAGAGTGCCTTCGTCGTTCAGTGGAAATTGTTGCTAACGGCTCTCCATGTCGATATGTCTATAAACCTAGCAGATGCCATAACATGTTCGTTTATCTAATCTCACAAGACCATATACTTGGGCTTTAGATGTGTTGCTTTATCACTGTAATAAGGCAAATTATCTTGCCTATAGCTGAAACATGCATTACTATAAAAAGTATTGAAAGCAAGTAAAGGGATGAACGGGTTAGGGGACACGAGGCGCTATAAATATGTCTTTAGAAAGGTGCGATCTGAGATTGATATTGCCGTACTATATAAAACATTTTACTTTAAATGATCGCCAGTGTATGGGTTTGAATGGTCTTCTATGATTTTGAAGCAACTTACCTCAGCTGTCAATAGCTAAGCCACTAGCTCGTATTACTGAATGTACCGATAAATATAGTAGAGTTACAAATTTATTATATCCTTTATATATTCAATATATGTTCACGCTTTCAAAAATATCGGTGCTGACTAGCCGCCTTCAATGAAAGTTCTCTTTTCTTTCTTTTCGATGTTGGTAAATAATCGTCTAGTAAAAAGTATTACGACTATAGAAGCGTGACAAACGTCGATATACCATAGGGTAGTTCCATCACATAAAGATTATATGTATATGTGTAATTTAACAAGAAATTCCTAGAAACCGGAAGGGCGTAGCGTCCAGATGTAAAAAAAATTCATTTATAATGGGTATAAATTAAAAGTTCACGATACGAGTGTCTCAGCTCATAAACCTGAAAATAGACCTGAAAATCAACATGTTCACCAATCTACCCAGACTGCACAATTCGTGCAATCAAGCGTAAAATCAAAAGGCGTTGGTCGTAGATCTATTTGCATATCGTTATAGACAATGGTGCACGTTAAGCTAATATCCTGCTTCAGAAAATATTCGCCCAGTCGATAATTAAAAAGTAGCTATTATAGTGAAAGTTATTGCTACTTATAAATATAAAAAATTAGTGTTATTGATGGAAATTTCCGACTTATAGGAAAATTTGTTTGGACAAACCATTGTTCTGCGACAAGGCTGAGGTTGGATTCGATATAAGCTATTTCCTTGAGATTATAAAAGGCTACATTTTGTCCGTTTAAATCGCCTCTATTTTTATCATAATGTTCGACCACCCGAAAGAAATTGGGTACGTTTAAGGGAATAAATTCGAGGAAATTCTGAGACGTTTCGCGTGTTGTCGTTGTTCAAGTGGCATCGCAATGCGATTTTTCCTTCTAAGGCTATATATTGAACATGGTCAAAAACACGTATACATTGTGCAAATATGTATGACGGTAGTCCCACCGCTTTTCTAAGCTATAAAGCCCTATGATGAGGACAAAGCGCTGATAACTGGGAGAAGCCTGGATGCTTCAGAAATATTTGGTTTGGACATGCAGATGGAAAACGCAAAAATAACAATATTGACAATAGGAAAAACCTTGTAAAAATTTTACTTGTCGAATTCTTATTTAAGCACAGATTTAATCAATTACTTTGCATAGCCACAAGATTAAATATGAAATGAAAACTATTTGATAACTAAATTTAAGTTTTTTTTACACTTAATCGTATACAAATGTATAAGTTTAAGACATTAAAACTGAAATCCTATTCTAATACTGTACTTTCAGACACCTGGAAGCAAATGAAGATACTTATATCCAAGTCCTATCAGATTCTAGTAACAAGGCCTTACACGGATTCGAATAATTATGCAAACGTACACAAAAATTCCCTCATTCGTTTTACGCACACGAAAAAGAAGACCTATCAAGAGAATTCCTTTGCAGCGTATTTATGTATATCGACTGTGTACATAATTCGATACTGAGAATTCATGCATCGTTTCCTGAACACGACAATGACCGTCTGTCGCTGCGCCGAGCCATTGCTCTGCACATAGGCAGTCTTAGTTTTCTCGACCACGAAAACCTTAGGTTGTTGACCAGAGGAGCCACCTCTTTTTAAGAGGATCTTACCTCCCTGATCGATGGTGGTTCCGGCGATGGTCAGTGAGCCACCGGTGCTTCCGAAATGTCCAACTCGCCGCTTAATAATGACGATCTTCTGCTTCTGTTGACGTGGAACACTTTGCTACCTTTGCCAGCGTGAAAAAGTTTACTTCTACCCGCTTGCCACAAGCTGCTGCTGCTGCTGCCAACTCGAAAGACCCGCGGAAGAATCGGTGTGGACGACGCGGATTGCAAAAGCAATCTGAACAAAACAGATAAATATTACAGGCAATGTATGTAACTCCCAACCAGTTTTTCGAACACATACAATAATGTTAAATAGGACAATATTAGACCTGTCCATGACAAAAGGTAAGAAGATGAACACAGTACCCCATAGTTATTGAACACTTACCAAACGCTGCGCGGTAGTTGGAGATATCGATATTTGGACGGGATTAGCATCTGTTTGTGCTGCGGCCAACCTTCTGTTTCGTGTGCTAAGGTTAAGGGCAGGCGTGCGGACTACGACATACGGCAAAGACAGTACGTTCAGACAACAAAAGTTATCATTACAATACAGATGCAGTCAAGTCTCCATAAAGCAGACAGGAACACATTGATACTGTCAGGTATTCTCTGCGTTAATCAAGGTGAAAACAATTAATCGTGTGCAACGGAAAATCGCCATGCAGACGTTTAACAATACATAAATACTACGTTATACTCTTATATAGATAACTCGTATTAACTCACTGAATGAGCCGAGAGGGCCCTGAGGAAGTACAGATGTCTAAAGCATGATTTTTCTTAATTCACGATCGTACGTAAGTGCGTTGCTAGCATCATAATCCCTCTACATTTGTCATGCTATATGACATTAATCGTATTGGGAGTAATATTTTTTGCGGAAACAGCCGGACAGAAGACATCTTCGTTTCCGAGAAAGGTCTGTGATGACATAAAACGTAAATCCTCTACCAAAGGCTCCGAAAAAATGGTAAATGCTCACTTTAGAAATCCGTTACGCCAGCTAATTGATCCGTTAAACTTCAATACCGCCACTTAGAAAGATATTCGGCAGATTTGCAATATGCTCTCATCGATTTCGGCCATCGTACAACCAACGTCACTTTTTCGTAAGCGTCTATCTCTGAACGGAAATTTTCCTTTAGCGTTACCTAAAAAAAAAGTCTACGCATCATTAGGTAGAAATTTAAGCCATTTGCAAAATACGCATATTTCATCTCCTGGCCTACTACACAACACGAAATTTTGCCTAAAAAAATAAGCAAAACTCACATGGTACAAGGTGAACTTTCGTCAGTAGTCCGCCTGCACGTTCATGTTCACGTATCGCAATTATTGTAAGTTTGACGATATGATGCGACACAGTTTGGGCCCAAACACGAAAAAGGAATAAATACTAGACGCCAATATAAGTTGAACGTCGACGTAATTTATACGAATCGTAGTTATAAAACTCTCTGTAGATATTCGTGTTTATTTGGAAAGCGTCCGTTTTTAAACTGTATGTGCTTGTGTTGACGCCTGTTCTCCTTAGCGTTCTACTAATAATTCTTTAGATAATAATATTAACTTTTCATTCGTTCATTAAATAAATGTTTGGGTTTTTACGTCCGATACTGCTATTGCACGTTGTTCATTCAGCTAGGGACTATCACCATAAAACCCGTGTGTCCTTGCAAAGTTTAAAAACAAGTGGGCTTAGGTTCAAGTCTGGGCGTCGACCACTTCGTTCTGTATTGGCAGCCATACTGCTGAAGGAAAGTCATTTTATGGTTTAAGTACCGGACGCAAAATACGCGAAACAGTTTTTATCAGCACGAAAGAAGCCATGTTTACGTCGTTTTTCATGCTAGATTATCACCCAGCCCTAAGGCTAGTAGTAAGCAAACGCGTTACCATTACGCCATCATGGAAGACCGACACTGCGTTTCATGGCTACCTGCCGTTATTGATCACCATGTATTTATGCATGGTATATGTTGAATGACAGCCACATTAATTTTGGAGGATGAATCGTTACTGCGGTATGACTCTAATTGATATAAACTGTAAATTGCCGCCATGCAGCTACTACTTATTTTGGTTATCGACAACCTATCAGCCGTTACGTTTTCGTAATTTTGATGAAAAACGTCGACTATCTTCTGAAGATCTTCTGTTGCTGCATCACCTCTCTCACTAAACTGCAGTGACCTTTCGAATTATGCAGCTACATGGTACACTTTCTTCATTTTATAAACTCGATTTTATCTCCTCGAGGTTTTCCCGTCGATCGTACTATTTGTTTGATTTTGTGCGGACATGAAAATAATTTCTCTTGAATCCTTGTTGTTTTCCTATATTGGTATCGTTTTTTACTGTCATCGTTCTTCCTAACTACATTACTAATACGAGCGTATATCGCTAATGCAAAGCTCATTTAGATAGTTCCCAATCGCTAACTGCGACGCAGCTCATTGTGATGACATGCAGTAGCCTTCCACTTTCGTTGAAGTCCAATATGGGGAATAATCCCTTCGCAGACTGTTGTGAGTAAAGGTGGTACTAGATCATAACGTGTGCTGCTAAGATTAGCAGGCAAACAGGGTAACCACTAAGCTAGCACGTAAACTTACTGTATATAGCTATATCTCGTCATATATAAAACTAGACAGGATTTGTGGCAGTCTAGTAACTCTTCCGGTCCATCATTAACACAGTATGATATTTGTAGATATGTTTGTATCGATGAACAGAACGGTACGATTTCCATCACACACCTGATATTTCGTCAAGTGGATAACTTCTGTTGAAGTACATAGCTTAGGTTTAAAGTACAGTGGATAAATTGGCCAAACATATAAATCTGTATATACTTCAGCTTTTACCTCTGCGCCCACTTCCGTCGGTTATCATTTAGCTACCGGTGCATGGGGTGTCGCTCACAAAATGTCGTTACCTAATTTCACCTAATCGCTGTTCTAAAAATTTTCAGCTTAGAGAAATTCATTATGCAAGTGACAATGACTATTCCGCAACAGCATATCGTAAAAGCATAGCTTTTCTTTCCCTTGTCCTTTAAAACTCATTGCAGATTCGTTGTGCGTGTACTAGATAAAAGAGTCCCAGTTATTTGGTCCTTTGCAAAACTGTTGAAACAGGAAAATCGTTTGCAGCAGTTAGCACTAACCTGTTGTCGCCTCTTTGCTGACAGCTCTTCTCTAGTAAAGAGTCAATGCTTGCGAAACGTTATTTTCTCACCCCATTCTAACTTTCGCATTCGAATTTAAATCATTCCCTCTCTTAGAATATCTGTGCCACTGTCGAATTGTTTAGCATCTCCGAAGCGTCCAATGATTGAGTGAATAGAGTTACAAATCATGGATAGTAATTCAAGAGAGATTACGTCCTCTGCATTCAATCTGCAGCCTTGTAAGTGCCGAGCTAACTACCCTCTAGGTCCCAACCCGCTCAGTAATTTTTATGCATTTACGACAATCACGCCTAAGGCGCAGTTGATAGTCATTTGAATAAAACTCAACATGAGATCTGAGATCCTCTCTAGGTAGGCTCTGATGATGACATGCAGGAACAAATGATTGTTGCATAAGGACTTATATTATTATAGAGCAGAAAAAATAACTGATGATCGAACAACGATTGTATCTTTTCGTTGGCGTAACTTCTTTGAGGTACCGGGACAGCTGTAACCCAGTTCATCGATTTTGAAGCTACTTAAGATCCATTACTTAGTGGTAGGACCCGATAAGGCCGAGTAGTGTTATAGTCAATGTTGAAGTTTAGCCGCCAACTGGTTATCGTCACTTACTGAATTACTTACCCCTAAAAAATTAGAACTAAGCATCAATTTCCTTGCAGCACCTTTTTTACCCTTAGGACACATTTTGGGAAAGGATGAAAATAATCATAACTCTAGTAATAAGAGGGTTATTTTATCTAAATCTCTCTATTATGTGCAGACATTGTAAGTTTCACGCATTAACGACGGTCCTGTTTTAGAGGGCAAAGTTTGCCTCATATTGGTCTCAGCCGACATGTCTCAGGAAGCCGACTACAGTATTTTTGTTCGAAATTCATTCGTATATTTATAATAGCCCTTTGCTTCTGTGAAGAGAGGCAAACAGCACGTAAACGACTTATTAAAGAATTAAATCGCAAAGGCTTGTTTCTCTCTTGCATAGTCAGTAACCAGAAAAAAACCTTTGAGCGAAAACCAAAAATGAACGCATTAGATCTTATAGATATTCCATTATATTCTCAATAGAAAGTCCATAGGACGATCTGGATGTAGCCTCTGGGTTCTAGTGGCCCTGTGTGAAACACTATTTGGAGCTCGTCTTATTTTTATGAAACGTTCCTATCGCTGTTGTTTATGGTCTATTAATGGTCTCTATGCTACACGATATGCAACAAGGATAAGTATCACTTCTTTTTACCCACACGCCACTAAATTCATGAGAATAATATTGTCCATTTCGAATTACTTGTACTAATAGGTTTCGTCCCATTCGGAAAAAGAATGTATGAAATTTTTTTGCAGGCTTAAAAAGGTTCCCATATTGATTCCCATTACCGTGCGCTTAACTAGAGACTTTCAGCCGATTTTCCGCTTAGATCAGTGGCTCCAGGCGTGTTAGCCTCAGACAATAACATATCGATTTACTTTACTTAAGAAAATGCTTTCTTCTTAAGTAAATCCATAGGACTGGCCAGAAATATAGCTCAGCAGTATCGTTCCGTACCCTAGAGTTTTAGTTCTTTTCTGGTCTCTAGAGCTAAATCATTACTCTGTATAAAGCAACGAATGTACAGCAGGTTCAATTAAGATCAAACTGTAGACTTAGCCTTTTTGTACATTCGTTCTTCATGCACCGTTGCCTGTTATGACCTGACCTCTGCGAGAGTAAGCTCCGCACAGGAGCCATTACAGACTATACAGTTGACGCCAAAGCCTAGAATTCTGAAAGTCGATTGATCCAACGTTAGTCAAGTTACATAGTTAAAATATAGCCAATACTAAAATGGGAAAAGGGAACATCTTTTTCTAAACGGCAAGCCCAATAGCGCGGCAACCCTATGGCCCCCTACGCAACATAGAACGAGAAGACACCTGCTATCTCCCCGTATACGTTACGTGCAGTTTATACGAAACAAAACATATGTGGAAAAGGTGGACGGCTCTCTGCGTCCACGTCAATTTCTGTACCTCGAATATTCTACGTAGCACTTCCAGCATTCCAGACCATAATCATTTGATGCTTTAACCTAGGCAAGGTATTTTCGTCGGCTAATTGCTTGTGCATAGCACGAAAAAAAGTGCCTGCGTATGATACATGTACGGGAAATTTAAATTCTTTTTATTGCAGCCAGTCACTTTCATATGTATCTTGCTTTTCGAGCTGGTTCGATATCACGTTCGCTTGACTGATTTTTTAGGCTTTAGACTGAGTTTTTTCTTTTCGGATTAATTTCGAATCCTCATTGAGTTTAAACGCACTGATTCTAGCTGCTAGAACCACTTATTCTGGTACAGCTTCAAGCAGGACATTGAATCGTTGACCTTCGACAGCCACTTCGATGACGGCGAGAAGGCACATCCTTCAATGACTTTTCGATGACGGACTTTGCCTCTCACTTGAGTTATGGCAATATCGCTTCATTATTTGTGAAGCATTGAAATTCCATAATAATTTGTGCCAATCGTATGCGGTTCCAGCTTGATTAATAGGCTGACTTCAGAACAAAAAAGGCAAGCTGATAAAGACGGTTTATTATCAAAATTTTATCTTTACACAGGATACATTCAAGCTTTTGATAAGCCGACACGATTAATGAAATATTGCCACTTTTTCTGTGTGAAGAAAATGTGTGAAGTAAAACAGCGGAATAACTGAGATTTGGTTGACACTGTTCAGCCTGAAGTGGAGCACGGCGAATACCTCAGTTCAAAAATGAAGACTAGACCTGTGCTGTTATTGAAGCACTATGGTTCAGACAATGTTACAGTTAAATCAATAGGTTCCAGATATCACTAGAAAGTCTGTTAAATCGAAACACAAATACAGCTATATATACAGTCAGGTGCTTTTTCTCGCACTCTGCCGATTCGCTTGATTTAAGATACGCTTCTAAGATTCAAGAAACCGGTCATTTTTGAATCGTCAAGCATTTTTGTTATTGCCGAGTGGGACAGAAGTCAACCTAGCAAGCGAATATCGGGACTCCTTTGTATGTAATGTAGAAACATTGTTACCGAAGAACTATATAACATGAGAGGCTTACGAAAGCTATTTGGTATATAAAACAATATAACAAAGGACAAACTTGGGTTAAGCAGCGAGACGTGCGCGATTTAATCCTATGAGATACAATCTCGCTGGTATTTCACCTTTATCAGGCGGAGCTCTGTAGAAATGCTTAATTCTGACAAATGACTATTGTCTTAAATCTAGAACAATGCTACTCACGCATAGCTACTATCGCACAATAAGGCTTTAACACCGTAACATAATATTTTTGCCAAAGACTTTGCCAATCGGCCAAATCGACGGTGAGCTAGTAATCTGACGTGAAGACCAAAATTCGTTCTTCTATTCATTACGCGTGCTATTCCGTTTTTATTTTACTCTGTAAATCATCGTAAATGCGTTGTACATCTCGTTCAAATAGATTCTACTAAAATTAGCTTCGTCCAAATGCTTGAGACCTTTATGCTACCTTAGGCCGAACATAGTATCAGGTTTGTTACCCTGCGGTCATTGGGCGCATGCCCGTATTTTATGAAGGGGTTTCGGTTATTTGTTTTCATTTTTGAATTTTGCCGCCTCTCGACGCTCTTCCAATAACCGTATGATTTGGAAAACAACAATTGATTTAATTGTTCCTTATAGGTTTGCTACGCCGTTTCATAGGTCTGTTAGAAAACTTGCGTATGTGTCAATTGAGATCCAACACGACTACCCCTGGAAACAAATCCGGAAACGTCGAAGAGGTAGCCGGAAAGCGTGCAATCTAAAAAAAATATCCAGTGAAAAGTAATAGCATAATCTGGAAATCCAAAGTCAGAAACAGGTTCTGCGTGATGTCCCGGCAAATCCCATCACTGTTTTAAACTGTGGCAACCTTTTTTCTAAAGTTAAACAGACTATTGCACTGAGCCCAAGGAAACTCAAACGAGACCAATGTTCGATTAGTGCAAAAAGGCAGGTAACGGTTACTTAATAAACCGTCAGTATAAACAAAGATAAAGTTTCATATATGAAACCAAAAGACGTTCGAAAAATCTAAAAATAACCCAATATATGGATAGCATAGTCTCTCCGTTCTATATATTATCTGATATATTTAACAGGTGTTCGACTCAAATCATCATTATTGAATATAATACGTACTGCTCTACACGTTGCTACGAAGCAGATCTCGTTGAATTGGCGGAAAACGATGCCTAGTGCAAGAATAAATAGTGAATGACTCTGAGTTGTCACTTACCAACTTGTGTAGCGCCGTCGCAGGCCCTCTTGCTTATAATTACTATTTAAAGATACTAGGATCAAAAAACCTTAACAATTAGATTTCAGGTTAGTTTTACCGGACTAAATTCATCGACGTTTCGAACAGACGCTCCGTTGCAGGAATTGAGTTAGTTTTAGAGTTCCCATTGTGGCTTGTTCCCATGCGTCGTACTACCCGGCTCCGACTCGTGATGAAATATCAAAGTCATAGTAATTGTGACTACCATAAAAGTAGCAATTGTGACTAGTGATGACTGTAAAGTGATATTGATTTGCAAAAAAAAGTACAAAGAAAATATACATATGTGGCAGTTCGAGAAGTACGACTTGGGTTCGTGGTCAATCTTGATTTATTCTAGATAATTTTTCGAACCATTCAAATTATCTGAACACATGGTGCCGGTCAAAATATCAACTTTTTTGACGTAACCATTTTATCTTATTTCACCTGTTTTATTCTGTATATATATTGCGTGATAACTTCTTCTGACCAGATCGAACACATCACTGCTGCAAACTGTAAACCTTAATTTCCAGAATTAACGGGTGATAAATAACCGTGATGCGATCCTCAGAAAATAGTTTTCCCTTTCCTCACAAATTTCGATGCTATAACAGAGGTAGTATTTTCTGAATTCCTTTTATGTACAAACATTTCAAATTAAGCACGACCATACCCTGTTCCCTTACCTCCCAAATATCAGAGAATACAAATTAGCTCCCAGCCTAAAATTTGTCTATTTCAGTACTCACTTTTCGAGAGAGGTTCTTACTGTGCCATTATTCTAGGCTCTGGGAGACATGGAACTACCACCTTGAAGAGCAAGCTGTTATAGGTGTACCTCAGGCAAACAGGATATTTATAGGAAAGAGAATCCTACATCATATAGTGGACGATAATGAGGTTTTAAATTGTTGCGAAGAGATTGTCATCCAACAATGCAAACTAAAGTTTACTAGATTAATAGAAGAAAAGATATCGTATATGAATCATGAGGACTTTTTTTGATGATGACACACTTTCTCATACAACGTTGAAGGTGCGAAGAGCACTCTCCCAGTTGGGTTAAAAAGTATCCTTTATGAGTCGTATTTACCGTACGTTTTTTTCTCTAGATTATCACCTGTATAGGTTGATGCCCTATTTGGTTGACTCTTGGAGGTTAAGGAAGTTTCTGCCTAATTAAGCTGACTTGAAGAGCCGATAGTTTTATAGCCGGAACATACAAGTAACAACGTATTGTTGAGTATAATGGCAGTTATCTGATGCTCGAGCTCCAAACATACTGTAAATAACTTTTCAGAACTATATATATATATATATTTTTTTTTTTTATATAAAGAGAGAGAGAGAAAATATAGTCGATCCGGTCAGTAAAAATAAATAAAAACAAAGTCATAATTTTTTCTCGATGGCTATACAACGGCGGCATCAGATTTGGTCTAGTTCTTCATAACGTAGTTATAAATTGTGGACAGCGAATTTTGATCCATTTGGCGTTATTTGTGGCCATGTCGATGGCGACTACGGTCGCTGATGGCCACCGCAGCCAACAATTGACTGACCTAATCCAGTCGCGACTTGACGCTTGTTTTTCTCGAAAAGCCTTCGATCCGACGACCCTCATGCGGTGTGCGTGACGCAGCGGTCATCTGTTTATCGTCGTTCGCCTGGCTATCGGTCACTTGGCTAGCTGATATAGGGAATCCACCCGAAGCGTATTAACAGGGACAACGACGAGATAATACAGCTGAGCCTCGCCGAAACAAAGTAAAATAAATTGTCAAAGACGTCACTACAACGAACGGCAAGCGTCGTAGCTGTAAACACTTATTAGTAGAGTCATCATGCTTGAAACGATACGATAAGCTTGCGGGCGGCAGACATCGCTATAGTCACATACGTCAGCTGCAGTAAAAATATTGATCGGTCCCACATGTACAACGTTCTATACATATACTAGTATAATTAATGTTGATTAATTTTAAAAATAATTGTGATGACCATGAATAGTCACCGGTTCGATTTTCGTTTGTGGTTTGTATTCGTCTGCCAATTGAACTTTTTTATTCAATTTAAAAAACCACTTTATTAACTGAAGCTACTGCAGCAACTTCGGAAAGCGGTTGCATTCGTACCTAAAACACCCAGCATTCCGATGTAAAAAATACCCAACATGCGATAGCTAATGACAGAAGGGAGACCTGGCAAGAAAAAAGGCCAAATGAATAAAGAAATAAAATGTAAGGCAGTTTATCCAATTACGTTATTTAAATTAAATAAGCGTTTATATAACAAAAAGAAGGGAGGGGATGTTTGCCATAGAGGTTTTCTCACGCAGATAATAAGTGAGATGATGAGACCTCTTTGACGGAACCAGGGAAATAGTTTGAAATAGGATAGAAACCAGGGAAGCTAGCAATTTGGGCTCTTTACGCAGCGATCTGTACTGGAAATCATGGGCGAAAGGAGTGAGCGCTGTTCAAAGAAAGACAGTAAGGGTTGATGAATGGGGGGGGGGGAGGAGGTCCGATGGATGCAACAATAAGCTGAAACACAGATTTCTATTAAAGCGGAGGATGTATTGGTGGAAGGCAAAAAGCTAAAAAGTACCTTCAATTCAAGTACATTATAAATACACAATAGTTTGGGGAAAATTGGAAGTTTGCCGAAAACGCTTTGGACACGTTCAGGAGAAAAGTTAGCCATGAAACAAAGAATATTTATTAAAATATACAGTATACGTTTTCGTATTTGATTTGTCTACTGCGATCGTTTGCCATTGACACAGGTGATCGGAACACAGATTTCGGCAGCGCTCATTGCGTCTAAGGCCTTGCCCTTTAATCTTCTCGCAACGGCTATAGTTATGGCAACGTAACGGTCAGTTGCCTTGTGGAGCAAAGACGGAATGCAACATTTGTAACAATGATCTTAGATACGTCGATCGATTGGCGGGCTGAAAAGATTCGTTCAGAAAAGTTAAGTCTGAGACCTCACGTAACCGACGTCTTAGATCGTTGATGCGTTCTTATTGGTTCGTTGTTCGTTAGTGAGGTCACTTTCAACAACACCCATTTCCAGCTCGAGTAGAATGTTCAACATCGAAGATCTTACCAGTGAAGCCTGAAGTGTACAACATGGTTATTTTCCTGACGAGCGTTATTTTGTATCTCTTTCGACCATATTATCGGGCGAAACACTTATATATACCATCGCTGGTCGAGATAAAATTCCAGCCGAAAGCTGTATTTCGGGCCCTGGGTCACCCATGTTACAACTATTCGTGTCGCTTTCATTTTCGTGTCGTTACTCGACGGCTAAGGTTGTACAAGCTGCACAAAGGCACTTTTGCGACGGGGCAAAAGCTTTCGAGGCAACACAGAACGGTCGATGTCAGGGTAAGACCATCACATGGCTTTGACTTTGCATTATCATTCTGTTCGGTACTACACGCCTGCGAATGCCGGTTGTTATTGGTGAAAGAGAGGCAGGTATGCGAATGAAGGGAAAAGTTCATCACGACAAATGTCGGTACACATCACGACGTCGATATGGTACGCGAGGCAACGAAAGTCATCTGGGAATACTGCCAGCTGCCCCTGAGCAATTAGCCTTTTGTATACCATAGTTGAAGTGTTAAGCACTGGGGCCGAGAAAAAGAGAAAAGAAACGACGCATGAAACTAACGAAACCACTGCGGCTCCACTATTTTGTTGTTGTTGCAGGGTGTTTTTATGTTTTACGTAGTTTAGCAGTATAATTTCCTCACTTTATAAAAGGAAGCTATTAGTCAATCGTAGTCTTTTTACATTACGAATATACGCGTGGGCATAAAACGATTTCTGACCTAATTCTATATCCAAAAGCCCTCGGCAAAAGCGAAAACGATTTTGTTGCAGGGTTGAAACTATCAAAAACTACGTCATTAGGTTTTTTTTTTGTTCAAACACTGTTTTTCAGTGTTATTTGTATGTAAGATATTTTTATTTGTAGCTGTATTTACTACGAAATTTGCTCGGTATAATTAACTGGACTAATGTTGACTTGTATTTTTTTTATTATTTGTCTTAACCTACAGTATTTACCGTGACGACGCAAAAAGATCGAATTTGAAATCTACCTTGGCCCATATTTAGGGAATTCAGTTACCTATAACCAGCGCACCCTTATTATTATATTATACGAGCTACCAGCGCATTCTTTTTGGCACGTTTGTAATACTCGCCTGAACGCTGAAGTTATCAGCTTGTGCGATATACTTTTTTACGCATCAATAACAGATCTGTACTTCTATTATCTTCTGCTGCAGTTCATAATAGTTGGCATGTATACACGAGGTAAAGTAAGGCGTCTAAAGTGCTTGAGTTCCTGACAGTAAACTCCATGATGATCCGTTTCCAATAAGGTTTACCACAGTAAATATAATTGCTTTGTCTTTAATTCAAATTAGTTACCATCCTTTTATGACCGCTGAGTCTTCTAGCGAAGCTAAGGATAGAGACGCTGACCTCTTCAGATGCGCATACCGTGAGGTACTGACAACATTGGACTGGCGGAAAAGCAGTGGCTGATTTTGTTTAGTGCTTTTACAATGTTTTTTGTCGATCTTCGTTGCGCTAGAAATTTTTTTTGGATTACAAGATTCTAGACTAAGTTCAGATTTCAAAGACGGATATGCCATGGATCACAAAACAAGATTTTTTACATTTTCTATCCTCCTCTTATTGAGATTTAAAAATTGTTCAAAAAACCTGCGATAAATCTAGCGTGTATCACGGAAATTTTTGTCGGCGTAGAGTACTACCCAAAAGTACGCTTCTTCTTGTCTTTAGAAATACAATTTTTGAATAGTAACTTGCTACATTTAAAAACGGCGCTTTCGACCTAAGGAACGCGCGCATTCCACCCGTCTTCTTGACAGGGGGGTTACCTTGAAAGTTTGTGAAGTAGAATAACTGATAGATGAACTTATATCTCTTACCAACAGATTCCCTACAATATGCAGAACAAATTCCGTAGGTGGCGCTTATGTTGTCTAGCCGTCAACAGTAGGTCGGTTTCGTAATTCCACGTCCTTCCATCTATCTTTGCGGTCTGGATTCAAAGATATACTTTGTCATTAAAACCAATTTATGACAATAACTGCGAGCTCACCCATAGTACCCAACACTTGACCATTAGCAAAAGACGGAAAAAGCAAGCAATAAACAAAAGTGCCATCATTTCTTTAATAACACAGTAATATAAGCGTCACTTGTAAAAACATTGTTTTCAAATACAGATAAAAATATTTTAAAATCGAACCCACAATCTTAACAACTATGTCATTGCCTACGATCGCGTGGCACAAAAGCGCGTCCCGGCAAAAAAATATTCTCAACTCGATTCCTTTTCCTCTTAAATTTTTCAAAACATTATTTTTACGTATCTTGATTAGGGCTGAAGTAAATGAGTAGGGCCTGTATGGTGGCGCATTTTAGTAAAAAATACTTGTAAAGGAACTACCAACTGTCCAGCATTTGAATAGACTGTTTCTCGCCGCACTCATATATTATATAAGGACGTACTAAAGTACACAACAAAGACATCTATATTAAGTAAGCATAATTTCTCGGTGGATAGACAGTGTTTTCATGAAGCATAATGATTAGGAGAATAGATACGATATGCCCTTCTATAAAGTAACCATTACCCTAGTAAACGTAAATATACCCATAATTATATACAATGTTAACTGTGGCTTTAATAGCTCCATGGGGTACATAGGAGGCGTGTCTAAAAAGCTGTTTCATCACAGGTGTCTATTTGACCATGGGTCCTATATTTAGCCCGCTTCTTTGAACTCGCCATGTGGAAAACGTCAACCTACAAGAGATAGTAAAGCAAACGAAAGCAATTATTTTCAAATAAAAATGTAACGAGCTGATATCAGCGTGTAAGTATAATTATAATAAAACAATGAACGTGCACAGTGAAAGCTATTCTTCATTTAAGAATATTAGCATATTTGTAAAAAATAACGCCCATAAGTACTTGAGTCGGTCCTACCTTAATGTTGAGTACTTTTGAATAGAAAAGGACGCTTTAAAATTAAGGATTGTAATTAAGGTTTGCACAAGACGGTAACGGAATTTTACACTGTGTTACTGCCTGGTGCTACCTATAAGGCTTTTAGAGAAATTTCGTTCTTTTGGCGTGATATTAAGCTTCATCGTTCTTGACATTATTAGACGTAAAAAATTAAGTAATTTCAGTAGAACCATTTTCTTCTTTGTTAAAAGGACGTGCTAATGTTTTATACTACTCTATAGCACCCACACTTCAATGATCTCTTTCCAATTACCCTAATTGGATCTAAGGGTCTCTAGTTACATTCTATCCATACTATTATGAACTTCTGAGACAAAAAGTTTCAAGTCGCTTACGTAGACTGTAATAGATAGGCATCAAAAATGACCAAATCACTTTATCATGTAACGACGGTTCACGTCTCGACTACGCCTGACATTTAAATAGCATAGTAAATTTTATTAACTATAAGAATTTGACGGAGTATCTCAGTTCAGCTAATTCGATGAGTGTAACATCGAGTAGATAGTCTCCAAGGACAAAAACAATACTCCAGGATAAAGGTAACAAGCAAGACAGTTTGGGGACCATTTTTAACTAGTGCCTATTATAAATGCATCCACGTTCATAATCCACAGTTACTTGAGTGGGGTAAAAAGTTGGATATCATTTTCTTTTGTTTTTTTTTGAATTTCTTGTATTGTATGTTAACTTTTTCACAATGGTGAAGCATTTCTTCAGACGACTGGTACTTCCCAGCTCGAAACAAAACGTGTGCGATTATGTTATGCTATGCTACAGCACTATATAACAACTTCATTTAAAAGGCGCAACTTCTAATGGTACAGATTCAAGATAAATGAGGGCAAAAGAGGCGAGCGATTAGAAGAGAATAGATTGGCAGCCCTCAGGAAAATTGAATGGGTCGTAAATTTTTTCATTATTAAGCAATTTTTTACAACATTTTGTAGAAGTCTATGGCTTATCGATAGACGCTGTAGCAAGACCTTCATGGTCCATAAAATATCCTCGTTTCAAATTTTTCTCTAATCTATTTCGTTTGCTCTGTTTCAACTCGCATTAAACTGCTTTCCAGCCAACTAACTCACTAAAACCAGTTTACAGTGTCACGCAGTGGTCGTTATCGTTACTATTAATCCAAAATTAAGCACGACAAAATAGTAAAGGCAGCCACCACCGTGTACTAGTCTCAAGCTGAAAGTGTTGCCTGGGATGCCATTAGTAGTAACACTCGTTAATCATTCAGAGTGCAGCATCGGCCTTCACAATGGCCAAATATCACTTGGCAGCAGTTACTTTTGCATAGGCTTATTGTACCTGTTCATTTTTCCCCTGCAGGGCTATCTTTCATGGTATCGTAATAGACTGCCATCAGTGGTGTACATTTCTAGCGAACAGTTTATTTAAAATAGGTGTTTGTTTTTGCAGTGATAGAGTATATCATGCTAATTCGGGACATCGATTATAGTCTATTGTGTTTACGCAGTCACATAATTCCCAGGGGAACTGTCCTATAAGCCACTACTTCGAACTAAAGGGAGGAGCAGTACATCGTTGATTTAAAAAGTACGAATTGGATATTGTCAACTCCTGCGTTAGATAGCAACTGCTCGTAAGTACTTAGGACATTCATCTTGCCGAATAAATACTTATGAAGTTCCGGAATTGTAAGATATACCCTCATCAGATCGTATAGTCATTCTCAGATTCCTATAAGATCGACTGTTTAGGCACTAGATAGGGTACTTTATAATTGGTTACTATGCGGCGGCAAAATATGAAATATGAAAAAAATGATATATGAAACATTTTTGTCGAGCTTCTACGAACGAATTCTCTGCGCTTGTAGGTTTTTGCTGATCTCGCTACAGAAAAAAGCTGGCTTGAGGGGCTATAGGAATGGATGAAGGTCGATAGTCAAAGAGACAACTAGAATTACAGATAGGGAAAACATATCTCGGGTCAGTATACATGCAGACGTTTACGATGAAGCAACCTTTAGTTCAGCCTAAAGGAAGTACAATACCCGCTCTTTCCTAATTGAATACGTTACTTTCACCTAACCTGATGCTACAAACCTAGTTTTATACAGCATAAAACAAAAAATTAAACGGTCAACTAATTTCTCTCATAGATTGCACATGCTTAGTCGCTTATTATTACATTTAAATAAATATCTTATTAACCAGCTTACGACTATCGAACGGTCGAAATAGTTTTTATTTTAATCTCTAATTTAATATTGAATTAAAATTATCGTCAATAGTTTAAACTTTTTTTTATCTCGACTAATATTATTTGTAATACGCTTACTTAACGATACCTAGATACAGTAGAGAAAACTGCATGAAAAATAAGCAGTTTCATCGATCTCCGAGCGAAAATCTCGATCCGAAACCGAACGATAAAGAGGAAATCAGCAGTTGCTAGCTATACTTTACGACAATTGCTTTATACAACAATTAAGTTTATCTGATGAGTTTATAATACTACACGGATTGTAGTTTCAAACTCATATTCATGGTTTATATTACAGTACATAAAGAATACCAATCTGACAGCCTCAGTATTTAGCTTCTAATATATATGTGTTTTATTGATTTTTTATGTGCAATTTTATGTGATACATGATCACGCAAAACTGTTAGTGCCTCTCAGTCTTTATGAAATCAAAAAAGACAGGTCTCATTATTTATTAGAGATTTACAATCAGATTTACCGCGTATCGTTCTTGATTTTTTTGGAGTAAAGCTTCTCCACTTACTGATAATGGAAGCTGCGCTCAGTAACTCCATCAGAGGAAAACAGTTTTTTAGTTTCATTATCAAACAGTCAGGACACACTAGATGGATCAATCAATTTATCAAAATTGTAAATGCTATATATTTGTCAAATTCTACTATTTTCGATACAGACATTCAAAGCGATGGAACGATGTTAAACTAAAAACGATATTTTGTGGTGTCTTACAGCATAACAAATGGACATTAGTTATGAAAATTAAACGCATTGTCTTACCAAAATGAGTCAATCTTTCTTTTTGATACTTTTATAAAAAAAAAAAATCAAACCTGTTGTATTAGCAACAAAAAAGCCTTGTCTTCTCTAGAATTTCTACAAAAATAACATTAATTTTTTTTTTACCAGGCTTAATACACAAAATTACCTACTTGGCGCTCGGCGAGAAGGAACGTTCGTGTACTAACAACTGTTTTGTGCTACTGCGTAAACGTAGATTCGATATATAATGCTCAAATAAGATATATGCCTCGATTCTGCTCGTTAAGTACGAGCAGAACTTTTAAACTAGCTGGCCGCGTCGGATTTCTTTTGCAGTCGAAGTATTGGCCGTTTTTTGGAAAGCGATCTAGCTGAACTGCTACAATATACACATGTATATTATCGGTACCCCTTAAGACACCCTTAAGGCTTACTCGTTGTAAGAAGATACGTCTTCAATGAAAATCATCCATTGTTTTTTTCACACATATAGACAGGCCGAAAAATGTTAGCATTGACGGACTTATCTACATCAAAATTGACCGCTAATTTAGCTTTCGACACAATTTTTGTGAAAAGAAGGTAAGTTCTAAAGCCTAGTTGTTGCTGTAATTAGAGCTGAAATTTTGTTGTGTAGAATGGCCGCCTAAGTGATTGATGACCTTTACTTATAGATGGATACGTTAAACTAGAATAAGTAGTTTATTTTAAGGTGGAACTCCATTGCACTATTATTATAATATCCGTATAATTAGTAGGACCTCGAAATAATGGCAGTAGGATTTAGTTTTCATAATACATTTATCTGCTAGCTGCGCTAGACCCACGTCATGAATGAAAATGTAAACCTATAAGTAGATTTCTAGAAATACTTGAGAAATTTTATTATAGTGTTTACTAAGTAAATCGCGAAAAATTCATGCTTTGCTTGTAAATGTGTCGATACAATTATGCTTACCTGAGCCTATAATAAGGCTCGCTCAATGGAAGCATTGCGTTTTCATTTCGTACGGCTGACGTCTTTTATAGTAAATGTAGCGATATTAGTATTGAAAATGTCTAGTTCTTAAGGTTTGATTTGACAGTACGTTTGAGAAATGCAAATAAGGCATAAAGAAATAATGGATACATGAAAGTTGACGGATGAAACCATAGCCGTAAAATGATTTATTACATAACTTTATGTGTCAATTTGGATACCAGTTAGCAATCTTAAAAGATATAGGAGTCTAATAGTGAACTGGCTTGTTTTCTTATTGCATTCAACCTTTCAGCTAAAAAGTAGAGATACAAACAATTATCGAATACAATCCAAAAAAAAATAGTCTTCAATAGCTATAACCAAGCCTCAGCCTTATAGCAAAACGTATCATGCCGCGGTCTGCAGAGAACCGTAAAATACTTATAAGCTTCAGCTCTCTTTTCCACTTTAAAGGTAGCCCTTCCTTTTGTCTTTTTAATTAGGAAATTACCCATACCCCTAAAATCTTACAACAGATTATATCAAAAAATGCATCGTACATTTGCCGACCATCGATACATTGAGACTTTTTTTACTCGAGCTCACCGTGTTCGAAACGAACCGAAGAAAACTCTCTTGGGTCACTGTACAGTAGACCTGTCTGCGCCACGCAGACGTATTCCCTTTATAAATAGACTTTAAGTTAGCGGAACGATCAAAGATCTACCTGATAGTTACGTCCAAAGCAAATTGAAAGTAAGTTTAATGTGAAGCGGATCTCACATCAGTAGCTGAATCTGTACACCACAAAGAAGTCACCATTATTGAATATATCCTACATATATAGAGTATTGTTGATTTAAATTGTACAAAAACAAGCATAGCTAAAAAATATTTTCTTTAACAATTTGATATATTTCATGTGGTTAAGACATATCGATTAGGCCACTTTTAGTAATGGCTGAAGGAGTGATTTTAAAATCTCCTTTGTGTTCTCGCAGTTCGATTACCTACCGTATTGTGACCAATCGTAGGTTCAGATTCTAAAGGAAACGTTCTCTGCTAGATAGAGCTAATTCAATTGCATAGAAAAAAATAGTAAGTTTAACTAAATGATATGTCTATGAGCATCTAGTAAGACCTTTTCAATTTCTGGTAGTACGCGCTTGAACCTATATACTCATTACCAGGCACCATTGATGGGTTAAAGATGTTGCCTATTTTAGAAACAGTGTGGCTCTTGTATGATCTAGAGTATAATGTTCCATAGAAAAGCATTGTCTGTGTTCGTTTAACACTTCGTACTGGCAAAAATTCATTCGCAATTCAAACGAAGTGATTTTACGTATTAAATCTATTCATTGTGACTATAACATGGTATAAAGTCAACATTTGTATAAAATCTAACTTGATAAAATATGTATATCTTTTTTTTGAGTGATATATATTATCCACTGGTTTGAAGATGTTCGATGCCGTTTTTGAACGTACCCCCGCCTTGGAACAAAGTAAAGCGTTCCGATGTTTCAACATCGAACCGCTTTAAGTATAGCTTTTTTACATAGTTTTATTGGACATTGCACTTTGCCCCGAGCCTTTGTTGCTAAGGTTTTCGTCTGTATGTGCACTAATAAAATAGGAAAAAAATAAAAGGTTATATAAAATAATAGATATTAAAGGAAAATATATATATTTGCCAGATGTTCAATAGATACTACAGGTCTCGACGTACTGAGTATGGTCGGTAACACAAAACATACCGCTAGCGATATAAATATATTATTGTATTTTCGATTAAACGCAGTCAATTATCGCTGGAAGACAGATACCTTTCGCTGCTTCACTGCAACTTTCCCCGCATGGATGCGTAAAATCAACGATGCTTAAACTCGTTTTGGGTGTCCACATCCCTGTGGTGTTTGTCTGTCGTGTAAGACTGAGCCCTTTATAGAAAACGGAGATGAATGCTATCACAAGCCAATTGACAATTTCCGGCATGTGTGTGAACTAGCAAGTCGGTGCAATGTTTGCCATACTAACGAGGGCCATACGTTCTCCATTTTTTTTAATGGCTCGATCGGCTATCACGTTCGTTACTAGTTTGACTGGTGTGAATGATGCCACAATCAGCTACCTTATTATGTAAAATAGTTGATGAAAACTATGACGAAGATTAAGGTTTTTTTTTAATATCTATATGTAGAATTGAAATTAGCAAGGAAAAAAAAACTTTAGCTCAAGATAAGTTAACCGCGATAAGGTCAAGATCAAATTCAATGCTGATACCTACATTTAAGCACATCTTCGAACGGAAAAATATTTTTGCAGCGTGTTCGCAACCCCGCCAATGACGGCAGTTTATAAAGAAATACACTGTACTGTAACATCACCGGGGCGCTAGTTTAACTTTTGTTTTCTATGATCGTTAACATACAAAGTTCTAACTTAGCAGACCAATCAATGGTGTTCCCAAGGCAGAACTGCAACAGTATAACCACTTACTGGACTTGGCAGCATATGACCCTCGACGCGAGGCCATGAAACGTTGGTTCATGTCTTGCCATAATGCGCAATCTATGTAAGTTAGGTGGTTCGGATGTTGCAAAAGATTGTTGCGATAAAAAGTAATTAGCTTTCTGATAAAATGCTAATGCTGCTTAGGATGTAATGCGCAAAAGATTTTAGCCTTCAGTGACTCCCGTAGCTGGGTAACGTAACGATACAGATGCGACGTGCTTTGAGTGCCAAATGCCCATCTCTGAATGCTTTGTCATGGTAACGATATCTAACAAGCATACTGCTACGCTAGTTCAAATCTCAGCGCTGGTAAAAATAACCAAGGAGTACTCATCAGGAAAATAAAGAATAAAGGAAAAATGTAGATTTAAGGAAAATAAGGTATTATTATATCTGCTTGTGACATTACAACCTGACCAACTAAACTCATGTGAGGTTTGTTGGAAAAACCCCACATTAGTTTAGTTAGTCAGGTTTTTAACGAGGACAGATTCTCGGAACCACCTAAATATATCTACAAATAGGAAATTCCGATGACTTATTTATATAGAATAAATAACTAAAAGTTTCTGGCCAAAAAAACCAACGGTTCGAGTAACAGTGAACACCCAGGCTGGCAAATGGTAGCTTGCAAGATATCCTACCTTACCATGCTTCAGAATGCAGATATCTGCTTACACGTAAATTATCCGCTATGAGCTGTCCTTAATGGTACAATTTGCACCATAGGGAATTAAACAATCTCGAGTTGATTTCGTATATAAGTATAGAACCTTCAACAACAAAAAATGACAGATCCTTACGGCAGTTACTAAAAAAAAAAACTTGGATTTCAAATTGTATAAATAACCTGCTCTCAAATAACGGGCGCAAAAGGACAAAATGCATGGTTTTCTGGAAGCTAGTCCAAACAATCACTGTAATGAGGAGCTTATTTTTTTTTACCTGAAAAAAGCGAAACACTTAATAGTGACGAATTGTCGACGCATAGCATAGAACTTTTTGGTGTCTAGATGATGTTCACTTACTTTAACCTTAATAACTTTCACAAAGAAGATCTTGGTAGTATATCTTCTCTTCTACCATGTGTAGAGAAGTCACTCACGAACTGCAGCTTCAACTTCTGACGCAGTTAGTTCATACAATTCAAGTTCCAGTACAGCTTGAACTGATCGGAATGAACTTTTTACCTAGAATTAACGTCATCTGGCTAATCCGTACCTTAACGTCAGCATCTGATCAATAAATCAACATGCTTTACAGTATCCATTCATTAGGTTTGAGCTACGAAAATGCTGATTGCAATGGTGTGGGGGTATTGAGAAGCCTTCCATCCACTGTCATGCAAGGTTCTTTCCCGTTGGTGCACATTTTTATTCATTCATTAAAAATTTGTATTTTTTAAAAAACTAAGCGATATATGCGTGACAGTTCAAATTTGTAGGAGTTAGTGCTGTAACATATTAACGTATCCTTAAGGACACTGAGCATGTTGGACCTTCTGTTAACTACATTCTCAGTCAGTTCTATCAACAACATAGAAACAGTGTTGTTAAAACGTTCACTTTAACTTGTAAAACTTCAAAGGGCCCAGCTCGAATATCGTCGTCTTTTAATAATTGTCTCTGTTGTCTCAACTGTTCCTAGTCATCCAGGATCTTGGATCCAGGAAATCGTGAAACAAGTCGTTAAGAAAGTTTTGATTTGAAAGAATTGATAGGTATGTAATGGCGATTTTCGCAAACCGGGAAGAAAATCGTTAATGCTCGAACTACGTTTCAGTAAGATGCTTGTCGAGCTGGAAAGAGAATCCTTATGAAACAGGATTAAACGTTATTCGGTTAGAATGTTTCGACTTGCGTACATCATTTATGCCCTAAGTGCATGTAATAATATAAATTTAAAAAGTGACAGCTTCTAATGGCAACTTATCTGTTGACCAAGTGGGGCCTCAAAAATAATAATAAGAGTAGTAATATTTATTCTTATTATTATTCCCTTATTATTATTATATTTATTCTTATTAATTGGATAGAGCATTGCATTGTATACACTTGCCATCAGAACTTGACAATGCTCGACTTTATGCAGAATTTTATTCATGAAAATGAAGCCTAAGATATAGAAAAAAAAAGGAGTTTGTCTAAAAACTCGACGAGCGAAAGCGTGTTGGCAGCTGTCTGCTTTTTTGACAGCGACATAGATGTACTACATAAACGTATATAAGCAAACAATTAATGCAATCTCTTTATATATTAATCAATCAACCCTTTATGACATATACCTAGGTTTTTAAAATATATTTCAAAAGAACTAAAAAATAATTTTTTAGACGTATAATTATAATAATATGAACGATAGAGCGTTTGGGAAGTTTTAAGTTTAAATTAGAGAGAGAATGGGACCAACAAATATGATGCGATATTTTTATTTTCATAAATCCTCCCGCTCGATGTTGCCCATTACAACTTGGTTGTTTCAAATCTTTTCTGACTTATTTAGGCAATTAGCCTTGAGGCATATTTTTCGGGCAATAATAAGTAAGATAATGAACCTTTATCACAAAAAACTTGAAACCAAAACTCATGTATTCATTCTACTAATAATAGGTTTGAAACAACATGTGCATCACGGGCAAGAGGCTAGACATCCAACAGAGACTCTGTTGGAAATCTGTCTGAAATCGGGTCTTAAAGAACCAAAGGAGCGTCAAATGTCTAAGCTGTGACTTTATATATAAATCACTCGTAGCTTGAGATGATGGTAATTAACAAGACATTGCGACTCTTTTTTATAGGACAAGGGCAAGTCTTTCTTTTTAATCAGACTCAAAAATAAACCTGTTAAATAAATAGCTATCAGAATCCCATCAATAACACTGAAAAGCACGAAAACCATTTTTCACCAGCATCAGACACGTACAAAACTTGTGTCAAAGTCTGACAAAGTCTATGAAACTTTAACAAAATAGTTTTAGATATTCTTTCACCAGGTCCCTTGAATAATACGAATACCATTTAAGTTTTATAGAATTTAGCATCATTGTTGGTTTTGATCAATGGTATAACCATAAGTAATCTGCAATCTTCCTATATGAGGTATACTGCGTGAGAGCATTGCGGCATTAATTCATTCCGGTTAAAGCGTGGATCAAGCTTTACTTTGTGTTGAACTTCTAGTTTTATTGTACCTGAATGCAACGAAGACTTTAAACAGTGAAAGTTCCAAAAAAAGAAGTCGATATAATCATCTACCTGTATACAAGTCAAATCGATATTCAAGAATCCGAACACAGTCAGCCCGAGTGCTTCAGTTCAGATAACAAGATGTATGCAGCATAGTGCTGTAAAATGGAGTAAAGCATAGAAAGATCACAGATTAACATTTTCTGTTTTGTCTAGCATACATGTTTAGATGATTGCAGAACGCAAATTTCCATTGTTACTTTATGCCCCTAAAAAATAATTATATAATATATAATAACAAAGTAATAAATAGTGCCAAAGCTCAAAGCAAAAAGTTTCCTAACGAACCTCGATTGATATAGTAAACAAGGCATCTACCGAAGAAGCGGCATATTTGTATGTATTAATGTCTTCTGTACACATTCTTTTTTCACAGGGTAAGATTCCATCTATAGCCTATTTGCCTTTCGGTGAAGGTCAGAGTATGTACATCGGTAACTAGTTTGCGTTGATATAAATGAAGCACGTGTTGGCATTGATATCACTCCGCCTTCTTTCATTTTTGAATTTTACTGAACAGCACAACGAAGCCCCGATCGAAATTACGTGATCCTTCTATTCCCCAATAGAAGACGTATTTATTTGAAGGGAGCTGACCAGCTACCGCTAGTGATAATCTGACGGTGCTCTGCAGCATAGTTTGAGCGAATTACTGTGATTTGTTATAAGGCAATAGGCACGATTAAACACAACCTTGCTGAATAATTGAATAATGAAGCCAAAGGCTTATATTGTTTTTTGCAATTATAAATATAATGATGCTTATAAAAGGCATTTTTTCTTAGTTGTCTGCTATTTATATTTCTTACCTATATTTGTTCTATGTAATAATTACCTAATAGTAAACGTCAAAGAAATGCACATTGATATGTGTATATATAAAGGTTACCACGTAATCTTGAGTAGTAAATTGGTACACTAAGTACGGAAACGTTTCCAAGGCACAGGGCAGTGGAACTTAATCTAATTCGTCATTATAGTCGAGAAATATAACGAGACGAAGTTATCTACTATAGTGGGCATGAAAAAGTTAGCAAAGTTTCTATTTGAACGACTAACTTTCTACTGTAAGTTAGCCATAGAATAATCAAAATCCTTGCTATTGAAAGGTGTGCCTTTTAGATGCATTTCATGTGTCTTCAACTTATTCGGAACTTTCAAGTTTAAGTGACTTATTATAGCTGTGTCTGCCACCTTGCCGAAACGCTCTCAGGGTACACAGTCACATAAACAGGTCTTTCTGTTCTTTCAAATCATACTCTTAAGCTAAACAAACCAAGATTCAGACATTGAAGAACAAGGTAAGCTACAATTGTATTGATATCACAACTACAAATCCTCCATTCAATTGGTACAAATAGTGCACATGCAATACGATATAAAAAATATATGTTTTATTTCAATCAGCAAACATATAATTTTCTCTAGCAAATTTATTACATCTATCTATATATATATATATATATATATATGAGTATATCGTCATCGTAAATTTTGAATATGTACAGAAATGCAACGGTAAACAAAAGATTATACTCGTCCTATGAAAAACGTTATTTACAGAGAGCATATTAGAATCACTACCCGTAGCGATTCCCACTTCATTAGAACTACACGATTTATTTGTCACGTCGCATTTGACTTCGGCAAATGTCACCACTGGATAAATGCCACGGGGCATGCAAGGGGCCGCTCATCTGATATGAGTTCTAGGTAAACTTTTTGAACGCGAAAATCTCTATTTAATTCAGCAAGCAGTGGGGCTTTAACCTGCTTGTGGAGTTCACAGTTTTTTTCGAACTTATCTCGCAGAGCGACACAAGAATGATATACCTGTTCGTACAACATGGTTCTTTCCTCTGTCTCCTTGTAAATGTCATTCTTCATGGCAAGTTAAAACATCTATTATTTCTAAGCCTACATATGAGTGTTCCTAACACGCACTAGCCCTGACATAAAGCGAAAACGCTGTCACCATAAGCATTATCATAGAGAATGTCCAATATGTGCTCAAGACAGCGCTGAACGAGTCGTTCTTGTAGCGTCCCTCGAGTCGTTTGCGGTAGTTGTTGCTTTTAGCAAATTTCGACTTTTTTGTGGATTTTGGTGGAGCCTTCTTCATGGGCCCAAAAGAAATCGGCTTCTTGGTTGTAGATGTCGACGATGTCATCGTTTCGTTTCTGAAACAGTATCCGCCAAAAACATGATAACAAAAGAACAAAATATTGGGTACTGTAGTATCGCTCACAAATTTGTCTTTGTGGGAGCCGAATTCATGGTACTGAAATTATGATGCAATCATCATACGATATATTAATACATAAGTGGTCGTCACTGATGATCAAGTAAATGATTTATTTATATATTCATATATACTTATAGATCGATATGATATCAGTCTCAAATGTCCTCGTCACTGGTACCATTACATACTGAGTGAGTCAATTATAGTTGGTAAAAATATTTTAAAATTACCACATCAAATAGAAAATGGAGAGAAAAGTTCTAAATGGATCGGTTTCAAACAAGCCGGATATTTTATTATTCGAAACATAGACGAATCGTGCTCACCTAACTGCTCGTCAAATGCACTCTCTCTACCCTTCCAGAAAAGAGGTTGACGATTATCAACAGTGACTATAAATCTATTTTCTGATATACCAGTGTTGTCGTACGCCTGGCAACAATAACCTAATCCAGCTGCATGTTAGCTATGAAATCCGAAGGCAACTTTCCGCTGAAGTGCAAAACACAAGTTGATCTCTTGCTTCATATATATTATATAGTATTGTGTTTACCTCTTATTCGCAAACAAATCGACTGAAGTACCTCTCAGCTATACTTTATCCCCATGTGACGAACGTACAGAAATGGTCCGTTGTAAATACGCATAGCCTTGTTATATTGGATTAACTGCAGTCGAATCAGTGAACACTGCCTAATTGCATTTTGTTTTCCCGCTATCGAGCTGTATATATCTCAAATACCATATGAATGCTTGTGTATCACGAAGCAATGGGGTAGTAGTAAAGTGAAGACCCCCTGCAATACACGTAACTGTTGCGTAAACTATGGCCGAGCTGCAGTCGCGGGATGAAGCCGTGGCTCCGTCGATCAAGGCCATTATGGATCAGTCGATTTCACATAGGGAAAGGCTGAATGTCTGTTGCCAATCTTAAGTGATATCATCGCATGGGTAACATATTGTAGCTAACTGGTGGAGCTCCGTTACATAATAACCGACCAAGCTTTGTGCTTATACATATGGATACTTTTGACACCAAAAACGAAAAAATTATCGACTAATTACGATAAGGATTCTTCTTTCATAGACTATAATACCGTATAGTGAGCACGTTGAGAGTTGTATCAAGGTTCAGCTCTACAGAAATGTCACATCTAGAGCTAAAGTGAACATACGACATTTTTTGTTTAGCATAACAGGCTGTGGATAGTAAACTATTTTTTTTACCAATATTTAGAAATATAAGATTGTACTATATGAACCTTACCAGTAAAGAGATTATTTGAATAAATGAAGTAGCCGTCTGCATCTCTCGTCAAATTAGAACATAGGGCTATATGATTATTCTGAATATATGGCACGGAAAACTCCATCGAAGGACTGGGCCGATTTAACTGACCTGATCACAAACATCTTTTATATAATGCTGATGTCAACATACAGTGCTAAATATTTTGAATAAAAAATGCACGTTTGATGATTTAACTGTTTAGCTTGAGTTGTTGTCAGTTAGTTGCTATAATTTATAGAAAGTAGTTCTTAACATAACGCCTCGGTGGTTTACAAAAATGCGCAATTCTATGTAAATTAGTAAAGTGCATAAACTCTGCAAGATCGTCCGTTTTCATATAGGTCGCAACGAAAGCCGCATTTTTTTAAACGTATACCGAACTAAATCGTAAAAAACATTAAAATAAAAGCATTAGCTGTCTCTAATTAAAACGAAGCATGTACCTCTCACTCTTATGAAAATTCGATTACATAAAGCTGTTACCCGCGGTAGCAGACGAAATGTGGCCGCTAAACATGCCAGTGTTTTATGAAGTGGAGAATGAAAACCAGTCGACTCGACACGAAATGAATTCAAAAAGAAAAACATCTTTTAGTCTCGCGTTTTTATTACCTAAAAGCCATAGCGCTGCGCAAATTCATCAAAGATTGGTGAATGCTTTAAGCAAAGAGGCCCTAGGCGAAAGCACAATACGCGATGGCAAAAACGCTTCAAGAACGGAAATTAAAGTATTGAAGGCAAACGAGTAGATGACCAGATGTCGAAATTCAAAAAAATGAAAACAGGAACGCTTTGCCACAATCGAGGAAGCTTTTTATAAAATCACAGCTTTAACTGCTAGAGCTCTATCGGTCAGAATTGGTATTCCATACATGGCATGTTATAGAATTGCAACACAAATGCTGAAAGAGTAGAAATGGGTTCCCCGTGAATTAACTTGAACCCAGTTAAAAATGTTCATGGCCTATTCGACGTACAATTGGCGGAATCTTAATTAAGAACACGGTCGCCGCAGACGAGGCATGCTTCAGTTTTTACCGCCAGTTGGACGGGGTCCAAGCGAGAAAATAGCGTTGCCCTGGAGAAAAATTTAGTTCGGTGGCAGTATCGGGTTGGTAGTCTCAGGCAAAACTGTGATGGCGATGCTTGCAATGGATGTCAGGGATATCTGCCATTATGAGCTACTCACCGACAATGAGACAATAAGTGCTGCGTCCTATCTTGATTTTTTTAAAGGACCCATGGACTCTTGGCACGGCAATCAAAAGCACGCGGTCTGGTTATTCAATGATAACGCAAAGCAACATCGCCATGTGTCAGTCATTTCCTGGACAAAGCAAATAATTGCCCGACGTTGGCCGCAATCTCTTTATTATCTCGATTTCGGTGCGTGCGATTATGGGATTTTTATGTCCCGAAAAATTATTTAATCTGAAACTATTTCCTACTGTTGACTTACTTCGAAAAACCCTAAGTAGATGGATTATATACTGAAACGCGAACGGTAGATACATGATTGGTCAGAGCACCGGAAGGAGTGTGTAAAGAAACTGTATAAAGGAGAGTATCTCTAACGCGTGTTAGAAGGTTATCATTCCAGTCTAACTGGGTTCAAAGACATTCAACCTTAAAGTCCACCAGAAGTACCTGTGGCAGCTTAATATTTTATACTAAACAATTATTTGAAAATATCGATTTCCCCTAGTAGAGATGTAGAATCATAAAGTGATTTTCTATATAGATTTTACAATCGATTTGAAAACCTTATGAAGAAGCTTTTTCGACTAAAGCGCAATGAGTTTCCTCTACGTCAAAAGGCGGTATTCATACGTCTACACAGATACTGTAACGTCGAAAATGATCTTGACGCGTCATTAGATCGCGAAAATTAAAATTACCAGAAGCTAAGAATATGACTGTTGCGTACGTTCTGATAAAAGCTCAATTCAAACCATGAGATACGCTTACTTTTTGAGTTTTCAGGATAATTAATATATTGGTTTTTAGTTAGCCATAATCACCGCGGCAAAAGGATAAGGCCTTTAGCGATTAGCCAAAAAGCAAAGCGAAACAAGGCAGACAGCTAATTTTCAAGTTGGAACTTCAAAAACTGGTTATTCACAACCAAGATATGTGACGTACACACTTGACCTTTGTCGTATCTGAATTTAAAGACAGTATAGGGTTAATTGCGGTAAGTCTAGTAAAATCGTGATTTTCGTAACTTAGATACATTTACATGAAACTTATGAAGTGAAAAAAAACATCTTCAATGGCGGCAAATTTGCATCATGTTCGTACTTTCGTATAAGGTAGGGTCTCCATAGTTCACACTTGTCCCTCTTCGGTCCATCAGCCGCGATGGATATATTTTCGGGCGCTAGGTTCACGTACTTCTGATTAGCCGCTGAATACCGAGGCCAATCACCAGTCAAGTCAGGGATCGTCGGTTTGCTGAAACATTACAGAAAATAACGAAACACCGAATCAATCACGACTTCAACACCGGTATTAATATCTATAGAAGTAATGCGTCTGTAAGATGCTATAATCATTTAAACTATTTACTTCGATTTCTGGAATACAAGCAAATGGTGAAATCGCACTGTGATCAAATTGGCCATTATCTATGGATAATCAACTTTGGAAAGTAAAAGAAAAAGTAAAGTAGCTTTCGATAAATCACGCAGCTTTACCGAGTTTGCTCGATGAAAAAAATCAGACATTCGCCACACGCCAATCAAAAATAATCTATCATCTCAGTGCAGGCAACAAAATTAAACATCACATATGTGCTGTGTTATTTTTATTATTTAGTCTCTTCAATTAAAATTGAAGAACATGGTCACCGCTTTATTTTCCCAGATGAAATTAGAGGACATGACCGCAAAGCCGTTAACACCTTTTAAGGGCATTTGGTTATTTTTTCATGAACGATGAACAGTTGACAGCTTGACAATTCAAAAAAAATATAACTAGACAAAAAAAAATAAAGCGTTCTAAAAAATATAACTCCGACACCTCCCAAGCGTAAAACGAAAAAGGACAAAACGATACTATTGAAGAAAGAATATGCAGTTTAAGCAAAATATCCCCACACAGCGGGGCGTGAACGACAGAAATTCGGAAGAATTTGCCGTGATTTTTAGTGTCAGTCGGTACATTCCAATAATGTCCCCATGATTCTCGCTAAAACGTGTACCTTCAGTCTAATACAATCAATTAAACAATGATAACCATCGGATCCATCTGATTTTATATTCGTAGTTCTACTAGCTACTGTGATAACCTCTGTACGTGATCTAATAATACATTTGCAAGATTTATAGTGTACAATAGGGCGCCAATTCGAAGGTTCCAAATAGATGTTAAATTCGGTATTGTCGCTAATCATTGCTTCAAGCGGCCGACTTCCCGAACGATATTGTGGAATGAAGTGTGTCTACGCCCGGTTTCGAACCTAAACTTCTTCACGCGTGTCTGACTTTAGTAGACAAAAACGTTGCCGTTTCACCATGATGGGAACATTTGGAACTAATGAAGCTTGCCCTGTTTCCCGGCCAATACCCTTTCATGATAACAGTTGTCATCTTCAAGCCTTTGGCCCTCACAGCAGATCCTTAAGATTATCTCCTGATACTCGATTACTAGGTAGTCACACGCTTGCAGACATATATGTTATAGCAGATCGATTGCTAGCAAATGGACCAAGTTTCAACGACTGTAAGTTACTGTTAATTTTTTTTCACCGACTCAGTCAACCCACTCGCTTGTAGTCCATTTGTCTTACTTCATCTGTCTGATACTACATTTCTATCACCTGCTTGCCGTTGAAACCCCCTCTAGACAATAGAACTAATGAAAATCTACCCTTATAATACGCTTCGGTGAAGCAGTGCACTGCTATCATCGATAAAGCCCAGCCGCGCGCCGAGGTCACTATACAAGTTTTGCACGCGTAGACGCGAGTGTTTATATATATATCTATCTAAATAATCTTGTAACTTCGATTGTAAGGCAATACTAGCTGTGAGGTACTAGAAAGCGATTATTCGAGATCACAAAATCTAAAAATGAACTACAAACTCACGTGCTTATAAATCTTAGCGTCCAGTCGATTTTAGCAAAGAAATTAAAAGTAGATAGAGAAAGCATATGTATCTGTCTGCGGCTAGTGTAAGGTAAGAAAACAAGGGAGTGTCGCAGATTGTTCCATTCTAAATTACGATTGATACAAATAGTAACTCAAAATGAACGAGGCGAAGACCGCAATCAAGAACAAATAACCCTCTAGACTGACTAGATATACACTAATTCAAAAGGGTCGTTTAATAATACAAGCCTTTGAAAATAGCGGATATAATAGCGACGTTCGGCACCGCTACGCGGCGCCCGTAAATAACTAATAGACAGTCTAATTCACTAAATGTATGGTTATCGATCACACTTAATACCTGAGAGTATTTTTGTCTTATTATTTGATTAGAAGTTATCTTGCTTTATTGCTACACATGCTAGGTATATTGGGAAATTCGAAGGAGAGATTATATTTGGACGCACGACAACTGTTTCGCCTCCGCAGAAGATTTTATTTCCATTAGTCAATTAAATAAATTATAAAGCAACCACTTGGAAGAATCAAACATTGAAATATAACTAAACGACAACTAATAAAGTCTCTAGAGCCTTCTAAGACTCACTTAAGCTTGTAACCTTTCGCCGAAATATTAAAATTGAAATTAGCATTTGTTGAATGTATAGTCTTCATACGTTTTTCAAAACTCAAAGGCATTTTATCCTATTTTAGCTATCTGCAATTGGTATCACGGCGCAGTATGATATTCTATACTAAGCTACATCGAGTTACTCAACAATACCAGTCTTCTTTGGTCTGGTGATGACTTCCGCTAAAGAAATTAATAATATTCTCTATGAAAAATTACAAGATATATGTGAACAGTAAAACAATCCTGAATGGATTAAGTTAGCCAGGGTAGTAAAGCTTTTGACATAACATTTCTAGTTTCAGTCATCAGCAAATATATACATCTGGCTTGACCAAGTGGATACATCAACGAATAAACAGCTTTTGAATACGAGGCTTTATTTGCTTTCGTAGATACGGTAGACAGCCACTGCTCATTGAACTTATTTAAACAAACTACCAAACAATATATTTTTGCTTACAATTAATTATCTCACCTACAGTTTAATCTGTCGAAAATTATGTAGTCCTTTTTTTGCATAGAAATAACAACACTGATTCTAATTTAGCGAGTTATTAGTCTCTATTTGGGAGCTGTTGTACAATTTTTTTTTACCGACCTAACGAAATAAATGGATCCGTAACAGGTTTATCTCATGCGGCCTGCTGTTCATGGAAAATTCCGCTCTCTAATAACTATCGTTCCAGGGGGTTGATAAAATCTTTTAAGGGTCATGAAAAGGAAACAGTCGACAGATGTGAGCTTTACCAGCGTCCTATCACCGAACAGGAAACAAAGAAGTCACGACAGCTCTCAACAGACGTTATCTCGTTTTAAGTGTGCAGTTGTGAATCTGTCTTAGACTGAGAACGAGGTGAACTTTAGTATTGATCTTATATTAGTTGACTACAGATGGGATTCTCCATCAAATCCTGCAAATAGATTAAAATGTTTGAGGAACTTAAGTTCCGTTTCGTACGACTCAATAGCGTTCTAATGCGTCCTGCGCCGCTGAATCGCTAACGTTATTAAATATTTTAGATCTATAAGGTAAATCTACTACATATCAAATTTTGCATGATAGGCGCAATTGATTACGACAACGATAGATGAAAAACGTTATTTAATTACAACACGTAAAACGCATTTTTGCCTGTCCCTACCCTGAAAGACGTGCTACTGCGATGACGGCTGATGTCAAACGAAATATGCCGGCCCAAAACGTATTGCCCCTTCAGCCGAAAGATTTGCCACTGTATTTCAAAGCAAAGTATAGCTAGCTTTACGTCGATTGACTTAATTCACCTGTACTTTGAGCAAATCTGTAAACATGTGTCAAAACGCTATATTTGTTTTTTTTTTCTGTTTATTTCGATTGAGTTTCGAAAAATATACGAAAAAAGTACCTTACCGCAAGCCTAACAGATCAACCGAAAAGTGATGTGACGGAACAGTATTCTACGACAACGTTTTACGGCATTATTGCATCCGCTGCGTGATTCCTTCATTAGCCTTTCACGTTTGTTGACCTATATAAAATTGCTATTTAGGCGCATGCTATATGATCTTTGTATACTTCGTATTTATTACATTTACTGTTATGGTGTGGCAGCTTCTTCGTTTCGTACCAATAGTATGCTTTCCGTCACCTAGGACTTTCACTGAATGATCGACCATAACCAGCTTAATTACCAAATATAAAGCGTATTACGTGTAGCATACGCGATACTTTTGCATGTATGGTAAAATAAGCATGAGTATTATAAAAATTATACAGTACATAAATTACAACCTGTATTTCCTTTAGATTCGACGTCGGGGTCGAAATCTTTGTATCAGTTACGGACCTGCTTCAAAGGCTGCACGTAATTTTTAGCTGGCCGAATAAATATCATACCTGTTTTTCTGTAACTTAAATATTTTCTTTTTCCATTTCATACTGCTTACTCTTGAAAAATGAATGAGAGTGACAAAACATCTTTTTTTAGCTTTCTTGCGTCGACACGCAAGAAACATAAACGTTGGGTAACCAAATTTTGCGTTGCTTTCTTGGTTTATGTTTTCTGTAAAAATGTACATGAGCTGTATACTGTTGAAATTTTTATATCAAATGAATCTTTAGATACAATTTCGAATCACCATCTACCAATTCTTCATGATCACGTTGTTGAGGGAGCTGCAACAGAATTTAAATTTTTGCAAACGCGCCAGATGCTCACCAAAATGATATTTGTGAAAAAAAAGTAAACGAAATTAACGCACACTGCGCATGGACCTTAAGTAGGAATATCCGAAAAGAATTATTCCTGTCAAAAAATCGTATTCGGAATTATACGTATATGTTTTTGACTGATGATCAATAGAATCTTTAAAGAACATTATTTTGTATTTCACATTATTTGAGCTCGTATGAGAGGAGGTGGTAATAAGTAGCAAACTAAGGCTGGCAACTTGTGAAGTTTCAGGCTACAAGTTTGCCTAGTAACCTTTGTGGAACAACCTGTAATTGCCATTTGTTCTCGACAGAAAAACTTGATCAATTAACTGCAACAGCGAACCATTTGTACTTCGTTACTGTGCGTGCCTATAATACGACGCAATTGCCAACTTACATTACGAAGTCAATGACAGTATATTTATTCGACGGTGCTACATATCGAATCCAAATAGAAGTAGGAAACAATTATGGCAAGAAAACTAAATAATCTGGTTAGTCATTGAAAGAATACGAGCTATTTTAGGCTTACTCTATGACAGCTAAAAAGAATCCAAGCTTCCTGTCAAAAACTAAGCTTTACAATATTACAACAACTCTTAGGTTTCGGTAAAGGTTTGAATTTTAAACCTAAAGATTTTTTTTCTATCTAAAGTTCATGAATATGCGACAACAAAAAATGTAAAATGACTTATGTGCTGTAAGCCATGTGTAATTTCTATAATGCCAACTTAGAAAACTTGCTTTTCTTTTTCATAGCAGACTCACAATTCCTTTTTGGCTGCTTACGACATATCTGGCGGGATCGGGATTTTTACTTTGAGAAAATAAATCATAAGCATGTTTGTCGCTTTTTCTACTATTTCGATTTTAGCTGAAGACCACAATGTGTTTAAGCCCAAATGCTAACCCAAATGAGTGTTGTGTCTTCCAGTTTCATAAGCAACCTGCTACCACTACTCAGTCGGTGGACAATTCGGGGTCCAATCCCGCCAAAGGAGGTTTGACTGATTCATCATGAACTCTAACGGCACCAATCCGTCTGCTCGAAGTAGATTCCAATACTCTGGTTTGACCAAGTTTACATGATCGATTTGATATTATTGTGTCGAGCCTTACCTTCACTGCGCTGTCTTATAGGGCAATTAATTATCTAGTAAATGCTTCAAGTTTTACGTTCAGTGCTACTGCCGATAAGTATTACTCTCAACGACTGGCTTCCGGCACGAAACGAGATGTGTTTACACGTACTCTAGAACCTAAACCACCTCACGTGGGTCTAATTTTAGCAGGCAAATACATTACCACCATAAGAACAGCTGCAGGTCCATTATTTTGGTGTTCTATCCGTGCAATTTTCAGACGAAGCAAAACTATTCGTAAGTTTAATAACTAGATATAAACATTTCAAATAAATCCATTAGATATTTAGAAGTTTCCCGTTATTGATCAGCGTAACAAAATTAATATGTATCAGTGAGCACTATGTTTATAAATGCAAAGAATAACATGTATCTTCCAAGTTAGACTATTTCTAACCAAACTCATCGACATTCCTATAAACCGTTCCGTCCATAGCTAATTATGACATTGGCATTTTTTCCATTTGTTGACTACGTTAAACTAAAGTATTCTGCTATGAAAATTACAAATAAAGCTATTAACAGTTTGCACAGCCTTAAAATTGTTTGATTACGCACGTACATAAATAGAAAGGATTTTTGCAGCTCCGTTTTGCTATCAATCGTACCATAGCTGTAGTCTATGTATCTATATCCATAATTTGTAACCTCTTATCGGTGTCTCAAGATCCTATCTTCACGTGGATCATTTTTGTCAGACACTATCTTAACCGATCTGCAAGTCTGATCAATATGCTGTCTTAGCAAGACCGCTCAGTCTTCAAATTATCTCTCTCGTACAGAATTATTTTTCTATTGCTCCAAATTGTTTGTACGTAATCGCTGCCTACAATACATGTATTACTTTAATCTTCTTTTGTGCGTATTAACAAGCACTAGCTAGGCAAAACGTTCCCCATGCTACTTTTTCGCAATACCAGCGGTCATTACGATCACGTAATTCACGTAAATGTGCGCATTTATTGCCTTCATACATTCGACTCGTGTACTACGCGTGTGTAAGTATATCCATAAGCAGCTTGCGAGTATCCTACATTCGTTGTCAGGCCGGCTTCTGTTTTCTGCCGTGGTATTTACAAGCTGTGTTACCATCACTGCCACCGGGATTGCCGATTCCCCCGCTGTTGTTGTTGCCGCTGCTGCGGCTAGATGGCCTTCGAACATCTTTGACACCGGGGCAAACTGGCTGCTCAAAGGGCCGTGGGCGAATAGGTTTCGCAACACTCACCGGCCAATACGTGTGCACACATCCGCGCACGGGTTCGTTTATCAACAACATACGCAGCTCTGTTGGCAAGCGCTGTTTATTACCCCAATGGCAGCAGTAGATAGAATGAATAGCGTTACCAGCGACAACCACCCTAAAGACAGCAGAGTTGTTGCCTTTACTTTCACCTTGTTGTTACTTTTAATATATAATACTGCCGCCACAACAGCCATATAACAAAACACAGAGGCGGTGATATCGACGGCGGTAGCAGCAGCAGCAGCAGCAGTAGTAGTAGTAGTGCACAACTGTTAATTCACAAGATGTCTAGGGATGCAATGATGCAGACTGTTGCCTTTGAAGAAATAGGCAGCGTGTTCTAATGCTATCGCTGGCGGGACTTACTCCACTTTTCGAACGTTGTCGCCAACGAACGTCGTCTATGTGTCCGAAGTAGGGGCAAAACGACCGATCGGCCACCTACGGCATTTCCGAAGAACAGAGACAGTCAACCAACCGCACGATTGCTCTGTGGGATAGCGACTTAGGGTGAAACTTTCCTCCCCGTTAGCAGTAACAGTGGAAGCACAACTTGTGAAACGATGGCCTAACAGACAACGAGACTGAGCGAAATGCCAGCCGCCGGATTGGCAGCATATCGAGATATTACGTATAACTGGGGTTAAACGACGGTCAAAGTCAATAACGTTAATATCAGCGGAATTGCTGAGAGTAATACGTGGAGAATGAGAAGCGGGAATGATGTTTGAAATCACAACACGCTAGCTTCTTCTTCGGGACACTAACAGCTCTGGTATTATCAGTAGAGGCTAAATGAGGGGGGAATGGGTAAAGCAGCGTGCTAAAATATATGATGATTGAGGTTTAATGACGTGTCAGTAATGGCATAGTTAATAACTAGGTGGCCTGTCTTCGTTCAGGCCCAGGTCGACCTTTGGCCAATGTCTCATCAGTGTTTGTGTTTCGAGTTGGCCAGAAAGAGTTATCTTGGACCTTCGGCTAAGGCCGTTGGGTGGATTCGGACACGTCTACAGTCATTGGTTTGATAAGTAGACCATCAGCCGACGTCGAACTGGCCGAAGTAAATTAACCTTCGGCTGGCGTCATATAGACACGCATGGATCGAAAACGGATTGTCAGATAGATACCGCCAGTAAGAATGTACGTCATAGAAGATTACACATACATGTAATAGAGGTTTCTCTACTGTATGAAACAAGGCAGAGCGAGGGATGCGCGGACCTCTAACGATCAAGATGTCTGAGCAAGGTGAAATTGAAAATGGCTGATTAGCCGGTATTACTCTCGTTTAGTGAAACGAGCAGTCGTAGCAGTTGGTACATGAAACCGCATATAGGACAATATACGGTTGCTGTAGATTAATAGAATTTATATAAATCCTAAACCGATTGTCCTGGACGCTTGCCTATAACATGGCCTGTAGCGCAAACAAATTCTAGGGCCGAGCGCTTCGCCATGTGCAAGCTTAGTGAAATTTGCTAAAATGATTTTTAGCCCTCCAAATTAACTAGCAACCATATAATATCGTTCTTTTTACCCTACGTATCCACACTCACGAAATAAACCACCCAAAAATAAAGCTAGTACCAGGAAACATTACATATTATGCTATAGTATCTCGATTTAAGTCAGCATCCATAGTAGTAAACATTTAACGGTTTGCGTAAAGAAAACATTTTCGGACAAAGTTTACCAACACGAATTAACGCATGCGCCCATTGGTTTAGAAGGATATACGTGCTGACCTGTTCGCAAGTACTCTCCTTTTTCCATGTCCCTATCAACCATGGAGCATTTGTAGCCAGTTCCTTCATGGTCTATCTATAAGTAAGGCAAGGTGCTCACTTCTGAACTAAAATCAGATAAAACATTATCGATTTTTTATTTCAGTAATATCAAAAGGCAGAATCCGTGATGCCTTGCGAAACATGAATTAATTTGTCATCATAACCCGAAAGCTAAACACATAGCATTCGAAGTCACAAGACATCCGCAACGTCCTTGCCAGGCTCCTATATATACGAACTGTAAAAATGTTTAAATGCCGACTATTTTTTTTTAGCGACCGCCATTAAAAAAAAGTGTTTATTATTGTCGAAAGGTAGCAAATAGAAGACCAAATACCTATTGGCCCTGAATGTCATACTAAACAGCACCATGTCAATTACACACATTTGCATTAACAACTGATTCCGCCAGCTAACGCTGTGGCAATCAACGTAGCTAGAAGGACCTGTATAACAGAGCCCTGTGTCCAATAGATATATATGTACTTACATCAAACAGTATTTGTTGTTCAAAAGCCCGTTGAAAACTAAACATTTTCCCAGCTTGCTAATCAATGATAGTATATAACACATTATAAAACACTGGTTTCTGCATACCTATCAGAAATACTTGTTTCTAACCGTCTGTATTGGTCCTCAGTTCTAACGGCAAAAGGTTCTATGTCTATTGAAATTCACATTCCGCTCATGATTCAGTGAAATTGTTATCTTTTTTTGCCAAAAATTGTTGAGCAAATGCTGTTGCAAAGAACATTTGTTATTTTTTAGCTATCAAGCCAAGGTAAAATCGCTCACATAAATCATACCAGTTGCAACAAAATTTAGTACGAAAAAAATACGGGCATATTCCAACGCAGTTTTCCTCAGGTCAGGGTTGAATATAACGTCATCCGGCGGTATCCTATTTTTGGACAATCAACATGCCCTGATGTACAAACATGAGGTCAAGATTATCCTTTTTCTTACTATTCAACTACCCCCAAAGCCACTGGGGCCAATGGTTTTGGGGGGTGGTTGAATAATTCAACCAATCGGCCAAATTGCCCTAACCTAGTTTTGCAACAACAACTTACGATCTCTTCCTCTGTCTGATATGGAGCACAAGCGTCCTAGAAGTCGCGTATCCTTATAGCGGTTGTTTTACTTTAACTGTCTAACAGCGGTTGCGGTAACTTATAGGTTACTCAAATTCATGTAGTTCAGGTTGGCACCTACCAACATACTCTTTCAGTACAATTTCCGTTGTTTTCGAATTGTGCAAAGGTCTCCGTTAAGGAGCGCTACAGCGACTTGCCTTAAACACTATATTGATGCAAGCTAAATTGAAGCAGAAGTAAAATACTCAGTAGATCTATGGTCCGCAACACCTGGGCGTACTCACTGAAATATTATTTTTTCATTATCGTAATTTACTGTTTCCCCCTACTCTAAAGCTATTTCGTTTACTACATTTTCACCCAACTTCTCGGTAAGCTTTTCTGCCGGACCACGCAGAGGTTCTGGTTAAAAGCCGCCCAGTAGCGGCAGCTCAATAAAATTTTTATCATATAAGCGTTCGCATCTTAAAGCGTTGATTTTTTGTCAACAGTGACGTGCTTTTTAGGTGGTGATTTGAAATGTTTGAAAATCGTCAGTAGTTCTTAGTGTAAACTTAGTTCTACATAACACGATTAGAAAATAACACGGCAGAGTGGGGGGCAATTGTATTTCCAGTTGAATTGCCCATTACGCTAATGGAAACCAATTAACGCTGTTTATTATTGGCTTTATTAATTCCTTATTTAATACATTAATTTAGATGCCTGTCAAAGACTTCAAACCACCATCAGTACAACTAAATGGAAAGCCTTACGGGCCGATTGATCGTTTCCTTGTTTCTGCACTATATATATGTGTATATATATATATATATATAGATATGTTGCACTGTGATAGATGAGCAATTAGGTAGATCATCGCAAATGCGAAGCTAAACCAGTGAAAATCAAGCGAAATTAAAAGCGTTAGTTTGACGTATATCATAGACATAAGGAGGAGATTGGCTGAAAACATGTTCAGTCTTAGCTTCAGTACAATATTAATGATCAATCAATCCTAATCTTTGGTGCAAACAATCGGCAGCAACTACTAAGTTATGTCTGTCGTGTTCCGTGTCTGGTGCATACACTGTTGTCCGTTAGTTTAGATGGCTTAGTCCTAGTGAACTGTGTCTACGACCACCAGATGGCCTAAGTTCGGCAGGCAAGATCCTGCCATGCTTAGAGTAAAAACAGATGTAGCGTATGGGGGCCTGCATATGCTTTAGTGATGCAATTCTCGTATTGCACAAAAATTCTCCTGTGTTTATAGTAAAAAAACTACGTATCCAAAAAGAAAAGCAAACATCTGCTGTGCCCTGTGTGCATTACCTGGCAAATAATATAGTCCCAGCAAAATTGAACCATCTATAAAAGATAACAACATAAAAGGAAAATTATATATGCTATCTATACAATTTGACAAATGTCGAAACCGAGTGTGTCTGGTACGGGCGTTTCGACGCTGTTTCAAAAGCTCACAAGGAGCATGTCTTGCTTCTCTGTCATTTAGCTTTTTCCCTAGCGATCATTATAGCGGTTCTTTGTCTCGTAGCAAATAGATCGTACCGTTCAGAACTACTTGCAACGGTCGGCATTTTGCAGGCTTTAACAGATATAGGAGCAGGGCTGTGTTTTGTTCTTCTTCATAACGAGGATGTAGGCGGTATGATCATGGTTCTTTTCTATAACAAAAACCAGCTACACGTTGTTGAAATCTGACAACGGCTATAGCACCAATGAAATAGTGAACGATATAAAAGTTAACTGGAACTACGATATATAGTATCTGTAGTTGGTGGGTGATCTGTGATAGCAAAAGCGTATACTTCAAACGTGTCGAAATCTCATGTACACCATAGTTCATCATGTCACGTACGCTTCGCATGCTGTTTTTTTTGCCTTTATCTTTGAAACAGATTTTCATCAATTGAATTGCAGCGACACGAATTCAACCAGCGTCTTTTAACTAATAGGCATTTCTTTGTAGCGTTAGGCTTTTAAGTGGCAATAGATGTTGACTGGTGACTGACTCATACGAGCTACAATGGAAACTATTTATTATGAACTGAGCACAGAATAATCGTTTTCCGGCTGTTACTTGACGTAAAGCAGCAAACAGAAAGGACTAGGAGGAACCGTTTGTGAGCTGCTGATAAATTTATTAGAGGAAGCAAGCTCGACCCTATGAGCATTTCAAATCTAATCAAAAAGGGAACAAGAAACAATGACATTATGCAGATGAGATAAATTTTTGGTGCATAACGATATTGCTTGGTTTGGTAACTTCTTATTTATTTTTTAGGGGTAACTTCTTACTTAGGGATATTTTAGTTAACGTTAAATATCCCTAAACAAGACACAGTTGGACGGATGAGTGACTCTGGATCACTATTGGTCTGGATTTGATAATTTTGTAGGTGCAGGTTCTTCTTGTTTCGACAATATAATCATTTCATTACATAACCCCTGTTAAGTCTTGTTGTGTCCTGCGTGTAAAAATAACTACAGTATGCGTACGTACAGGCGTCCTGTTACTGAACCTGCTAACAGACATTGTTTAGTTAAATGGAGCCCGCATGTAGCTATTTGCGCTGATTTCGTTAAAAAAAACTTGTAATCACTATAGATAAAGGTGAAAGGCTAGCCTGAGCAAGGTCGAAGATTTTGTGACAGAAGAAGAAGAAGAAGACGGAGAGGTATGGTAAGAAGCGTAACTTCATCTATGGGAAAAGCTAGTAAAAGTGTCCCGTATGCGCTAAAATTTTCTATAAATGCTCTTCAACTAAATTATAACCTAATTTTATGAATAAATGTCGTTAAACACAGTCGAACTGAAATTTCGGCTGTATTATGCTTATTGAAATAGGAACACCCAAACAGCGGATTGTTAACTTACCGATTACTCACAATCTATGTGTATTACGTCGACACCAAGTTATAGTAAAATCTGCGATTGTAAATATATAATAAACAGCATAAAAACCCATAGGCATTTTCTAACAATAACTACTACAACCCTGTTTTTCGACATAAATTGAAATCAACGTAGTACAGATGGACAGACCTGTAGTTAACGGATATTCTGTCCGTGTTTAGCTTCTAGCCGCACTTCTTTCCTACGTCCAAAAATCGACCGGCAAATAACGTCTACTCGATTTCAAGTATCCAAAAGTGAAGTCATATACATCATCTTTTCTACGCCAAGCGACTAAATGAAACATTTCATCAATTACGTAACAGGACACAATTCTAACGTAGAAGGAAACCTTATTGTGTGCCCCACGTAAGCTTCATTCCTCTGTCCACCCGAAAAAAGCCATACCTAAACATCGCTAATAACATAGTAAAGCTCACGACATGCAGCTTAGGAGATATTACTATATTCTATCGTATCATGCAACGCTTCATTGGCAAGGCGAAGTTCGTCGGTGTTAGATAATCAGAACAACTCAGGGATTTTCCTCTTTGCCATGAGTTAATTCACTCCCTTGAACCCCTCGCGCACCGAAGATAACACTGATATTATATGAATAGTTTGCATAACGACACCAGTTATATTTACTACCATATTACAATGTTTTGACGGCAAAACGCCGGCACCCGTCTTGCCGAGAAATTTAAGTAACGGGCACGTGCAATTAATACATATATATTGCTCATACCGATTGTACGATACTGCTATCAGTATTAACAAATAATCCTCTAATATGGAACATTGTAGAATTGCTTACAGTTACTGCCGTAAGTGATTTGTTTCTACTATTACTACTCCGGCTTTGATATTCGTAACTTGTCAGAATTGTCAAGCAACAGTTGAAAAAAATTAACTAGCTTTCATAGTGTCGGCATACTCCAGCAACCAATGAGCGGTTCTTCCAGGACCTGTCACCGCTGCCATCGCTGACAGCCCCAAAACGACCAGCATGAGATGGGGCTGCATCGGCGCCAGTGAGTGTCGGGCCGCGGTAAGGTAACTTCAAGCACAACGACCCACTGCTTACATCGAGCAGTTAGCGATTAGCGACACAGCTGCTTTTGCAGATGTTGTCGCTAAACCTGTGCACCTGCGGCACCGTCTTGCCCAACCTCAACCCCTGCCAAGGCACCAGTAGTCCATGGGTCGTAATGCTCAAGATAGACGGACAGATAAACAAACACACGCGTAAGCGACCCATTGCACGCCGTTGCAATTGCGCCTTTAGACGACCATTGAACTACGTGCAGATATTGTTGTTATCTGTGTCGTCGTCATTGTTGTTATCGGCCAACCTGCTCTCGCATTTGACTCGATTTGTCTGATGGGTTAACTTTCAGCGCGGACTGGATTTGAGCTAGCTGTCATAATCTATAGGACTGACTGAGTGTTCTGCTACGAAGATGAAATCAGTGAATAAGAAATAAGCAGGAAAAGATCTGAAGATCGCCAGCAGTGCTTTTGGAAGAAACGAAATACTTCCTTTCACGACACCTCGTTTTATCCAGTGGTAAATCGTCAACCGGCGCTGAAACCAACGTATACTTTCGGGCGGAAAAAAGACGATAAGCCAACTGCTTGGTCGATTCATCAGTTTGTCGTAAATGTTTAACGGGAATGCGGCTCGTTGCTTTGCCGTCACCGCTAATCGCCACAATTAGAGAGGCTAATATACAAAAACTAGTTTTTTGGTAGCATATCTGATGTGCTTAGTATTTTCTGTTCTTCATCCTGCATGTTATAATGCTAATAAAACTTCATACTGCTGTGATCAATTGTGATATTGTCTGTCGCGGTGAATACTACGGACATCTGTGCTTCACTGAGCATACATGTACAATATACATTTTTTTTTTTTATCTTTGAGTATAGCTAATGGGTGCTCGATACGCACGCCTCCGTTCAAGTGTGTTTCTAATAAAGGTAATTGTTAATGCCGCTTGATTATATGTACTGTTTGCAGTAGAACGTTAGCACCTTTTGTATTTGCACATGATACAGAACGATTTCTTTAGGGAACACGATTCTAACTTACGCTTAAAATAAGATGCAGTCCTTGTGCACTGTAAACTAAAAAAAACAGATACATCTTGGAATAAACCATCTTTTTTAGGATCGAGAAATAACAACGCTCTGTTATTACCACAAGCAGCATAGGACATTCTTCGTATTGGTTTACCATATTCTGTTACGCTTGGTTTTTCCATCTTTAGCTATTCAAGTTTCGGAACTTTCTGAGGCAGATATTGATCATTTCAGATTTATTAAACACCTGATGTTTGTATAGATGCTTTGGCTCATATATTTTTCTCTATGATCAAAAATTCTAGGTCATTTTGGCTGCAGGTGGTGCCGCTTAAAATCGATTCTACGAAAATTCCTCCTCGGCACAGTAAACAGAGTGTTGTCAGAAGATTTAATACTTTAGCGGCGCCGATAGAGCCATATCTGCACAAGCGACTTTATAGTATCTCGAATTGGGATTTAATGGCCGCCTGGCAAGGCTTGACTTGTGACAATGACCCACACAGCACGATTTCCTCCTCTATTTATTTTTGCTACAAATAACAGATAAAATATAAACCATCGTGCATATATAAATAACAAAAACAAGCAGCGGCAAGCGCCCATATATCTAGTTTTTTTTGTGAAAATAAATACTTTAAAAAAAATTGTTCATCCGTCGATGGATCGCATAAGAAAGGCTTGACTGGCTAGAGGATGAGGACTATAAGTAACCAAAATAACAGGGTCTATACGAGTGTGGTATCGTTGAAGTGAGCCGGCTTTTTCTTCGATTATAAATTTTTCTTCATAAATTATTTATTTACATTTACAAATGAGTCATACTAGTTTTCCCATAATAGCTACATCGGTTATTTGAACGTTGTTTGTGGTATTTTCTGTAGGTATCTATTTATAATTTTCTTTTTTATACAATTCAACTGCCTGACAGAGGCACTTATACCTTCGTACTTGTATTCTACGTTTCGTTCATTCGCAAATATCTTACTGTGTCAGCTATATCTTTAATGACATACACGGTTAACGTTGGTAACACAATGTGAATTATCATCACGGCCTGCATCGAACCAACTACTACAGATAAGCTCGCGCGACGGCTCTGACCTTGTTTGCCGCTGCTGGCGACGTTACGTAAATAAATGCTTAATTTATTTAATGTTGGAAGGATGAAAAAAATGTTTATAGCGACATAAAGGCGGGCAGTCACAGACGTGGCAAATGTGACCACAGTGACGAATCTATGAGAAGGTCAGAGAAAGTAAATGACAAACAGACTGATTAATTACCTTGGCATCTGGTAAGGGCTAAATAATGATGCCATCACTATCACCGTACAACGTACGGTACACTGACGGTAACAACATCCAATAGTTTTTTTTTCTTAATGATACAGTGATTATATTCTTAGGTGTATATTTTATTGATGTTTACTCATTAGAAGCTATCGTTCAATGTGAACGCATTACAACTTTCTGCCTGGTGGATAGTTTAATAGACGATTACAGCCTTTTACCTTAAAATGGCCTTTTTCTTAAATGTAAACAATCAGGTATACAACGGGATGGCCGCGTCCTATTTAGCACGCCTTCGCTGTGCGTGCCCATTAGTGGCATCTTTGAAGATCAAAATAGGTAGCTGTTTAAAGGTTTCCTTTCTTCTTGACGGTCGACTGTGTTCTGTACAACCGACCATTGGAACACATATTGATAACAGTTTGTTTGTTTGTTTTCTTTGGCGGTGAGTGGCGGTAAATTTGAAGCTTTCATATTGTTCCTTGAAATAGTCCTACCTAACGGGTTAAAGCGTTCACGGCTGTACGTCGAATGGATCATCATAAACTTCCCATCAAAGCAACTAGCAGGCGATTAACAACGGTCGTTTGCGCATTGCATTACTAACTGAGATTCATGTATAAGATGGTGCCGAGTTGGGCTATGTTGTCATTTATCTGGTTAGCGGGTCATTGTTTTACCAACGAGTCCCACAAATAAACGTCTTTCAGTCAGCCCAAGTTCATAATAGTTACGTATGTACGACGTTCTCTCGTTGTCAACTAAATGCAAAAGATTACGTGGCCAGATTTTTTTTGCTGCAGCTAGAGTTCTCTAAGTTGCAAGAGCAGCATAATACAGTAGCCAATGCTACAAGTTTGGTTGAAGTCACTGAAAAGTAGTGAGAAAATGTCACCGATGGCAAGAACGACAGACTTGAATGAAATTTAACTGTTTTTGAATAGTTAAACAATTAATGACAAACGGATGACTGTTTGATTGCTACTTGAAGTATATATTTGGCTACCTTTCTGTGCTATTTTTTAAACCTGTCTTTCATAAAGGCGACGCATTTTCCCAGCGCCTTACCTAAACATTTCTAATATAATGAATCTTGGTAACACACCCAACTGAGAATATATAACTGTAGAGAAATGATCGTCGTTTGATTCAACAAAGACTGTCGATAAGCAGACTGACGTTTTAATAAGGCTGTAGGATTACTGTTATCATTATTAGGATTTTTACACACTTTAACTATCTATTTGTTAAGGCCACTATTATATTTGCTAGCGGATCAGTTATACTATATAATATACGACTAAGTCGACATTCTGGGTATCGGCTTGTTGTCGACAATACTATATACCTCACTTACCCGGTCTTCACGAAATGACCTATCATTCGGACGAGCTGTTTTGAGAACTTCACTTCTTCAGCAGTGAATTTGTGTTTACGGAACCATTCTGGCGTGTAATTGTAGCGAGGATCCTCAAGATTTTTTTCCTGGGTTAGCATCGAGCCAATCATATATGGTAAATCAGTTGCGTGCACGACACCCATCCATGCTGGCCATAGTTTCATTGATGAGCGGTGAGTAAACTGGTAACGATAGACAGCGTGACCACGTTTAGCCAGAAACTCACCGAACAAATTCGCTGGACAGGTGAAAACGGCGTCTCCGTACGTCTGACCGATCAAATTGTAAGCGGTTTCATCGGGGTAACTGTCAAGCGCGTTCTCAAAGTATTGATCGAAATTATGGTAGATCGCTCCAAAGGGTGCATCAAACAGTCTCGGGTAAATGGTCGACGGAACCACTTTGTACTGAGTCTTGGCCGTATCGACTCCCTGTGCGAGAAGATTCTGTAGAGGCGTACTAATGAATAGAGTGCCCTCATCCGTCACTGTGCCTATAAGAACCTCCTCACCGTTAAGGACCTCTACGTCTTCGGGCATTAGCGGGTGAATTGGAATGAACTCATCGTCGTAAATAGGCAGAAACATATCAGCAAAAAGACCAAGGTGGGAGATTCCATCGATCATATCATGTGCGTCGGCCTTACGGAGGCATTCCATCGTTTCTTTGTATTTATCCTCGGAATATACGCTGTGACTACAGTTGGTCAAACCAATAAGCGTGTGAAAACGAGAGATTTCGTTCTTCATCTGGAAGGTAACGAGCGAAAGGGCTGTACCTGATTCGAAGATCACTCGCTTGAAGAGGCCCTTTGACAGTGGGGAATACATGTGCAATCCAACTGAAAATGCACCAGCGCTATGGCCATATAGCGTTATTGCTTCAGGATCACCTTCAAATTTATTCGCGTTCTGTTTCACCCACTTTAATGCAAGCAACTGATCGTAGAAGCCTTCGTTTCCAGGAGCGTCATTGTGTCGCGTACTCAAAAAGCCAAAGACACCCACACGATAGTTAAACGACACAAAGATCACATCCGTAAGTGCCGAAAACGGAAGACCGTCATTCATAAACAGGCTTGAGTCACCATATTGAAAGGCCCCTCCATAAAGAAAGACCATAACAGGCTTCTTCTCTGCACCACCTTGAGGTTTCCACACATTGATCGTCAAACAATCTTCGCTTGAATCCTTGTAGTCTATGGTTACATTTTCGCCGTGAATATACGTCGCCTGTACGCAGGGCTTTGAGAACTCCTTCGTCATCATGACATCGCTCCAGGCGTCGACCTGCACAGGCTTTCTGAAACGAAGGTCCCCTAAGGGCGGCTTCGCGTAAGGGATACCAAAGAAGGTCTCAACCTTTTTACCTTCAAACTCCAGAATCTTGCCCTGAATCGGCCCAGTTGCTGTGGCTATCACTTCACTGTCCTGTCCACTAACAACCGCTGCCATAGCCACTAATATAGCGGCACATATGAATTGCCGCATCATCACCGCTACCATGTACTAAATAATATAGATGCTATTTATTCTAATTGTCTCAAGTGGGGCAGCTTCTGCAAGTCTTCTGCAGTTTTCGCCGCTTGCCCCCGCGTGTGCCCGCAGCCAATCATTACAGCACGGTACGTTAGACTGTACCGCTATCGCCACCACCGGCACCGCCTTCTGTTAAGCCTTTATGGGGCTAGATGCACGTCGACTTCTGCCTTCAACAACGAACTACCATAGAAAAAGCGACAAGCCGAACTTTTTGCCGCAACCCCCTCACACTTGTGGCGGTAGCGGCGAACCCCACGTAACACTGAACGGGCAGTTAAACTGCTTGGCAGTTTCACGGGGGCAGCTGTTGTTGCCGTGGCTGCGGCCGCCGCCGTGGCTGCATTGCCGCTGGGGCATGACATCCATACACAGCCACTCGCGCGCTGACTAACATAGCCGGTTACAGCGCACAGACGTGAACCAATGCCACCGGAAAGGGGAAGCCCGACACCGTCATTGGCTGAATGTTGTTGGTCGTTTCTATAATTTTGATGGCTGAGAAATTAAACCGTTTATCGTATTTCTGATTCACCGCCAGCTGTTCGGCGAAGATTGTATTCGATGCTATCTCCGACCGAAAACAACCGAGAGACGCAGTTTGACTAACTGGAAAAGACATTATCGTCGTACTGATCACGACGCTGACGGTATGTAGTTTAGCCACATGGTTTGGAGCGGGGGCATTTTGTCTAATGGAACATTTTGTCGTCATAGGGAATGCCAATAGAGACATCTTTTCTCGTTCTGGTGATCAGTGTGGCAGGGTATCAATGTCCCGGAGGAGAACAAATCAATCGAACTGATTCTACCCAGCTAGGTAGATGTTGCCACTGATTTCGCGAAGTACTTTTCTAGTTTCAGGCTTGATGGATTCGTAACGAGTAACGAAAGAGAAGAGGAGCCGGTTGGAGAAAAATGCCGTGAGCATCTTAGAAAATGGCTGTCATCCATCATCATTGGGTTTCGTAGGTGGCTATGCCTAAAACATTAGACACCTTACGCCCCGTTATAGTTGAAGTTCGCTGAACTTTTGAGGAAGTGCCCTTTCAACATAAAGCAGACTTAGTTATCCGCTAATTACGAACGACTATTGATATCAAAATTCGTGAAATCACTATTATACAAGAATATATAATTACGATTAGGTCGCTAGATCAGATTATATTATATATAAGAAAAATACGCTCCAATCATTATCATTTTAATATACATATCCTGTGCTGGCTGTACTAGCTGCGTACCTACTATAAGATACATGTTAACATATCAATTTAAATCTCTTCAGCAAATCAACCTAAAAAAACAGGTGATAAATTACACGGGCCATATAAAAGCCGATACACAGATATCAAACATCCAACATTTAACAGTTGTAGCCAAATTTATTGCAGTTCCCACGCCATTGGGTACTTCTAGCAAATATCCTGTTAGAATGCTACACATGCCCCAAGCGATTTGTATTCTAGGTCAGTATTGCCCTTCATTTTATCTGTGAATATTCTAATTATTTTTAGAATAGATGAATTGGCTGGGAAGCTTGTATAAACTGGTCTTGTCCCGAGAAGCGCGTGTGCTTTTATACGATATGTCGTTTTTAAATTGTATAGCGTATAAAAATACCTAATTACAAATTGTATAGGCAGGATGATTGACGTCCATCATTAGCGTTGTTTAGAGCGTCTCTAGTTATCAAATAGATTAAGGGACTGAAAGCTTGAAACTATTGCACGTAAGTTAATTGATTGAATACGTATGCAAGCCTAGAACTCTGCAAAGGGATGTTCTCATTGAAAATGGATGTTAGACTTTGCTGTATGTTTCTCTGTGTAAAGCCGGCGCGAAAGCTGACAAACAGGAGCACCTGTTGCTGGCAATTTCAGTATCTGTTGTACTTGGTTGTGTGCAGACGGTACGAAAAATGTTAAAATAGGCTCGATGCTTTAGAAATTAACCTTGGCATAGGCAGAGCATGCGAAAGGATCGAGGAAATGGCCAGCTATAGCAACGTGAATCTGAATTATTCACAGCTAAGAGGTACGGGTTATTGTTCAAACCCAAATATGTACATTGTATCCTAAGGTTAACACGTCGTGGGAACAAGGGTAATATGCGATATTTCTGAAAAGCAGATCTCTGAAAGATAACCGAATAAAAGAGCGAAGTCTTGGCGTTACGTGAATACTTTTACGTCTCCAATGGAACGTTTTGAGTAGTTCCTACTACTTTATAGCTAACCTACTATCCCTTTCTAATATAATGAATTGAGTAGCTATTAGGCCTTAAAACAAGGCCTTTTCTAAATGGATATCGTTTTATTTCCGTGTCATAGCGGATCCTCTTACAATGATGTTCGTCTGGTTAACACAACGTACAACTTTATATGCTAATGCAAGTATAACACAAATTCTTAAAGGTACTGGACAGTTTATTTTTAGAAAATTCTAGTTTTATCAAAATCAAACTGGCTTGTGCTCATGAAAAACTAAGAATTTCTTCAATTAATAAATTCGAGCTATTGAAAATTCAATTCTACGATGATATGGGAGCTTTTCGTACTTGTATGTCTTATTAAACTTTCAACATTGCTGGTAACGCGGCACCTGGACCTTTGAACATGTTTGAATAAATATATCCTTTTTTGGTTTTACCTAACGATGTGGAACGAGTCTGGCTTTTTTCGCTTGTTATTCTTAAAGCTTTTGCACTTCTAGACAATACCAAAGCAAAGACGTGCAAATAGTATAAAATGCGTAAAACATTTTTCTTTCTTTCCTTCGATAGTGTTTTTCTTGGATTAATCTGAAGGTTTTGAGTATGATTTCATTCTATCTAGGTTCATTTTTGGAAGTGAGCGATTATAAAAATAAGTGGGTAATGCACAGAGACGCAGAAAGTCAGTAGCGATGCTTATCACCTGAAGGCGTTATATGATGGTGTGGATTCTTGCGCTACAAGACCATGCTTGTTTTGCATATAATAAATAGACATGTTTGTTTAAAAATGTCATTATTGCAGGTTCAAGCAGGTGATACTTGCTATACATTTCCGTCTCATAGTTCATCTATAAGGAACTCTGTAACGAAGGAAATCCCCGAAGGGAACGACAGTGTAGATATCGAAGTATCAGCACATAATTGTCGTGTATATATGATTTATAAATCGATTTCTAAGATGTAAACATCTGCCCCATTAACCTTCAACTCCTCGTTCCATCGCGACACTGGTCAAGACAGCCTTTTCTGCCAGCGAAAACAGCGCAGGCGATTGACTGAATTAATGGGTTGACCTGCCATATCGGCTCTATTTTGCAAGTAAGCGCTCTAGATTCGAAGGACATCAAGCGATTATCTACCAGTTGAACGCGTTAACAAGCAAACGCTATGATACGCGCTAATGATTTTTAGCTATAAGATTCTGTTAACACAATGGGCAAATTTTTACGCTGGGGCAAACTTTTGTGCAGAACTCTTGACCAAATGACCTGTGTATACCATTAGAGTACTAGAAATAATGAACGATAAATTAAACTAGCGTACATAAATTTGCATTTTGTGTATGTAAACATTATTATTCATATGCCAAATAGACGACAGGGCGCATACATTTTACAAATATAAATAGTTATGATTAGTAAATATAACAAATGGTCATTTGGTGTTGAATCTAGAACAGTATATAATAATATTTTGTTCGTACGGTTCGCCTGTTAAGTCAGCTATATATACGTACTGTAATTAGTAAAAAAAAAAAAATATATATATATATATATATATATATATATGTATTTTTTTTTGTTTATATATGTAGTAGCCATGAACGGTTCTCTGACCGCTCTATCTGTTGATATAGAATGTCGTTTGTTAGATAACGCTTTTCTGCGAGATATTCGTTTGCCAGATTGTATCACCTGATAGTCTGGATAGATAGTTTTTTCACAAAAAAAATACCGCCGGAGAATGAACTTATAAGAAAATCTATCCTATCTTATCTATTGTTTTAGTCAAGACCGGGATTTCTAAAACATGGTACAGAGACGCTTTCCCAGAGGTGTATCGATGATCGTATGGGAAAGCGATATCGCTCACTCACGCGACTCTAAGCTGCCTGTTTACACCAAAGAGTTGCTTGGTAAACAAGTGGCATTTTTCGCTTCACACCTTTGGTGAGAAATGGGGATGTGGGTAACGAGATACTTGATTTGAAAAATTGTAGAATTCCTACGGGTTCTAGCAGAAATAACACGGCTATTAAATTTGATCGCTGTCATCATACCCTTGTAACGTCTCATCAAAAGGGTAAACGATATTACTAAATTGATTGTGATACACTGTGAAATTCTAGTTGATTTCGAAGTTACGTAAAATGCTTTGACACAGATTACGTATAAAGATATGGATGATACATAATTTATCAATAATTTTTCATTAACGTTCTTCTAATAACGAAATTCTAGTCCTTCATGAGCAAGTGGGCAAGGCCTTTGCGTACAATACTGGTTGTTAATTTTTACTTGAACATTTTTTTTATCCAAGCAATTTAGGTGCCTCAAATTGGTTTTAATCAATTGATAGGTTATATATTTACTGACGCGACTATCAAAGTTTACAGCAAATATTTCACAGCTCTTCACTCCAGTTTGTTCATCCCAAAAAAGTCATATAAAAATATATTCAATAAAAGATAATCGATGTTTGATTCGACTGGAACAAACTCAAGAACGATGCTCGTGCTAAAACCGGGAAAAAAACATGTTTTTAGGAATCAGTATTAGTATCAGACGATTATTATAATTAGTATCGGACGTTATCAACTTACAAATAATGTAGAATAAAAATATTATGTATGAGTTTGTGTCAAAGTGATCTCCACGCCTTTTTTTTTTTATTGATAGGACTGTCAGGCCTTCTGTTAGGTTAAAATTAGCAAAAACCACTAAATATCGGATTTTCTGTCGGACGTTTTGCCTATTGGAGAGAATTCATTTTGAATGAAATTTGTATGTTGAAAATATTCCTGGTGTTGGAACCTTTTTAAACTATTAATATAATTTCGTTCGTTTTTGATATGTATTTTATTCTGTATTGAGCCTACAGATATTATTATAGTAGAATAGGAAACATCGGACATGTTGACCGACTAGCCAGTTTGAGAAAACACTATCTTACCAGCGGTCCCCACATGTACACAATCCTGAGAATCATGCATCGGTGGTTTAGTTAATCTCTAGAATCGTAAAATGTATGTGCGTTTCTGCAGACGGTTCAAAAACGTTCTGTTTGGATAATAAAAATCTTGCATATTTATGCATATACCAGGCTAAACAATGCCCTTCTATGAAAAAAATTTGCCCGCTCATACAATATAAATCAATAGATAATTACCACAGGACATCTACGAAAAAATTCTACCAAAAAAATGGTAATATATGTTTTAATAGATAAATAAACGGTTTTAACATCGTTTTAATAGAGGTTTGTCTCTTTATCGATACGCCGGTATCTATTATCTCTGAAGTTACAAGCCCAACTATTGTAGACTAAGTGGGTGCATCTGATTCTGAGCCGCAAATACCACTGCAGGATCCTATGAACCTGTGTCAGAGTTGTGCCTACGAATAATTTATACGTTAATTAAAAAATCGTGCACTAAATACATTTTCACTTATTAATACCGATATAGTACAATCACAATTTAGCACTATATACGTAATATATTCGGGTTAACGATCGGCTATTTAGTCTGCGACTGCAGCTGGTTTCGGAGAACGTATTGTTCAGAAATACGAAAATAATCTGTACTAACGCCGTCGCTTCCTTATAGCACTCATTCTCTCGTGGTTTCATTCCGGACGCGCGTGCTGGTCTGAGTTTCATACGCTTCCTCTTCATTTCAGAGGAAGGACGGCACGGTACAGCCGATCATCGAGTCTAGAACACCGAGTTCATCGCTGGTCGATAGTAGCTGACAGAAACCGCCTCGAAAGCTTTCCAACAGAATGTTATTGTCGCATGCCAAATGAATGAATAGTTCACTTAGGGCAGATAACAAATGAACAGCAAGATCTATGGAGGCGAACGTTGCGAAGGTGCATATTCTCAAATAAGAGGATTATTAAAGTCACTGTATTATTTGCCAAATGTTATTAGTAAATATAGGATATGATAGAATGGGGTGAAGTTGAATACTATGAAGAAGACATACATAGAATCACCAATAGTAACATGTTTGTATTAGGGAAACCTCTTGAAGGACAAGACGTATCGCCGAACTACGGAAGAGATCATAGACCTACAATATGACATCTGCGCCAAAAATACCAATTGAGTGTCTGAATTAGAAATTTTCAAATGGAATTGTAAAATTAAGCACTGTGATATCAATAGCAACGAAGATTCAATGATGGACCGGAAGTGGATACCGGTCACGATCATTGAAGTGTCTATGGGAATGATAGAAGGTGTTACCGAAAATTTTACTCTTAATATTTTTGGGATACATCTTGGCGTCAACGTAATCGCTGGCGTTAATAAAACCAAAATGATGAGGATGAATATTGAAAGAAAAGGAACACGCGTCAGAGACCAACAACGGGGTCTACGTCGTGGGGCGTGACAACACATTGTCCTCGTTTGTATTCTACAACTCATACAGAGTTTTTTCAGGCAAGTGACTAGTAGACGGCTGATCATATATTGTATTCATTACTTGGGGCCTTTTCAGATCATTCATTAGAGGAATGGACTGCAACTTAATAAATTTTCACAACCCAGGGAAGCTGAGTGACAAATAGCACATTGTCGTCTGTTGTTTGTTCGAGATTATCCATAAAAAAAAAAAAAAAAACTCTGTGACACGTTATTGCTACAGCGATCCTTTCGTGTCTTATTTGGCATCACTCGGAACCCACGTTAATCAGACTGGTGATATATTTGCAATGGAGAAGAAAATGTTATATTACAACAACAATTATTTATACTGGATGTTTGGATAGTTGCAACATATCGATGAAATTCATGTAAAATCTAGTGGTAAAAGTAGCATTATTTTTCGTAGCATTTTATCTTTTTGCTACATGTACATTTCGATCATATAACGTATTCCGAATCATAGATTTCAGATTAAAAATAGGATAATTCTATAAAGTAACTTTTGTCTTAAAATAGTACCTGTTTTTTTTAAATGAACCTTAAACTTAAAATTAAGTTAAAAGTTAAATTTCATGAATGATTTACGATTTCTTTAATACACGCTACGGTATGTACAAAAAGGAAAAAAATATTTCTTTAAAACATAATGAGCTTAATTTATCTCTCACACGGTTATATACAATACTGAACACGTTTTTGACAATTTTTGAATAAATTATTTTTAACGTTTTGGATATAGATTTAAAAACTAGTCCCATAAATTCATAGTATTTTCGTTACATACTACACCAAGTATATCTTGTGAAATGTGTAGCTTTACTGCTTTGTCTTCGGCTTCGTTTTCATAACCTTTTCTGCAATAACAATGATAATGGTATCGGTTTCTACAATATCAAAAATAGAATTCTAGAAGTTGTTTATAATGATAGATTATTATATCACCATAAATAATATAAAAATATAATGGTTATATGTGGGAAGCTTATTTCAATGATACATATAAACAAGCTATGGGTATTCTATAAAGTGTGTCAGCGTAGCTGGATCCCGTCTAACTTGAGAAGACAAGTTTGCGCATTATATATAGTAGTATAAAGCAATAAGAGCATAGTGAATTTTCTAGAATATTGTTTTAAGTTAAAAATTCAATTGAGGCATATTGCCGCATATGACGCTTGTGGCCGGCGTGTTTAAAACAATGTCGCAACAGTACTCCTAGGTGTTGAAAATGAAAAGTTTAAACATGTAACTGTCATTGCTGTGAATTATCTAATTTATTGATGAAAAAAAAAATGAAAAAAATGAAGTAAATCGCCAAATGTAGCTGCCAAACCGCTCGTTCTTTTTATTGTTATTGTAATTGGTGTTGCTTCCCAGAATCAATTAAAAAGCAATATAATTCCTGATCTATTCAATGTCCTTCTCGCTATCTTCATCCGAAGCAGCTTTGGTAGTGTTGAAGCTCTCTTCTTCTTTTCTCGTTGTTGAATCCTTAAAATCGACAAACAGTTTAGCAGATCACATGGGGCCTCTCTCTAGCCTCATTATTGACGACTATCATGATTGAATACGAAATTTTCTAAAGATAGTTTTTGGTAAATTGTATAACCACTGCGGCAGTTTTAGAAACTTGCTCTCACACATATTACGTGATCACAATCAAACTAATATACATATATATTCGAAAGTAATAATTATTCTAAAAGTTTGCTTTGTCATCCATTAATGATACGTTGGGTGTAATAGTAACTGCAAATAAATGTGGCTGTTTGAAGTTACTGTTTAGGTCCTCAAACTTCTGGCGTTCCCCTGGTTTATGGTTGATGAAAAAGTAATACAAATATGAGCCCTGATCAGTTCGATCAGAAAGATATAGAAAGCTCGTGTTACATTAGCTGATTTTTTTTTTCTTATTTGACCTCTGAAAAACGATTGAGCCGACGGCGATAATTCATGCATAGCTTCTCTCTAGTTTGATATTTGTTGAACAACTCTGCTTTGATATATTTTGTTTATCCAAGTAACCAAACGACCATTGAACGACGCTGAGTTCACATGTGACGTAACGCTGAATATATATGATCTCTATAGTAATTGACTTTGATGCGTCGTGATAGTTATTTGAGATAACGATATAGAACATTTTTCTTTTATCCTACATATATGAAACATTCACTCAAAAGTATTATTACTTAATTATATTACATAAACAAATTATTTTTTCGCCATTTTTATTTAGAAATTATTTCTGTTCAGCTCGTCGAGGTCTATTGATTAGATCCTTTACATAAAACGCAGTGTTAAATTTTCATCTATCATATGGTATTTTTCATCCGAAAACTAAAAACTGTATAAGGGTTTTGTTTGTTTCATTGATTGCGGCCAAATTGCTATCAGTAATTGCAAAATTTCTCCGAAATGTAGATCCATCTCAGCCATTACGAGTTTCCCATAGGCATATATCGTGATTCCGAAAAAAGCTACCTAAAATGACTGATTCCATAAAAGGTTCGAGCAAAATACTCCGATCAAATATAAAAATAGCTATTTCTCTTTACTGAGCTCAATAACATATTGGGGACGATGTTTAGCTAATACATTTATGAATGGGCGGTTTCGAATGATTTAGCGTCTCTTAACGCAAGTAAAGGTACATTTCCCAATTGATCGCTTAAATAAATAAAGTACCTTTTAAATATAATAGAAAAGAGAAGCGGGTGTGACACAGATATTATGATGCGAGATAATATGAATTTTCCATTTGTGTACGAAGTACAAAGTGCTATATTTTACTACTACGCTGTTTTCGAAACACAGTGATAATCATTAACTAATCTATATATTTATGTGTCGATCTAAGTTTCTTTTGGCTATGATCTATCGAGTTAACTTTCGAGACACAGGTGCACATCGATAGAAGAGCTATAGTGGTAACGCGGATCGTATTTATATTGATAAATATACATCAGTAGCACCCATGAGCGATGTAGCCAAGGATGGTTTCGTACGTCCGTAATATTGCCATAGGGAACATGTTTGTCTGCTAACATACGATAATATTCGTTTGAAATTTGGCGCTGTTTAGTACTGCGAGTCAATCATTTAAAGCAACGCTCAATGGCAGTACTGGACGTAAAACCCGAAATGGGACAACTTCTATCAACTATAAAGACGAGATCAGTGTAAAATAGATTATGCTTGTGCGAACCCTATTGATTTCTTTTGTTTATAGTCTACTTGGTAAACGCTCTATGCATCCGGGTAGCTTCAATTTAATATAGTTTCGCGATTTATCGTACGCGAGTTTATTTAGGTTCTCTAGCTAATGTTATATCATTGTGAAGATGTACGGTTAATAATTACTCACATATTTCATAACTTGGTGGATTTTCTGAATATGTATGTTGTTAAATTATTGAATGGACTATTCACCCACTTCAGCCTGACTATTGGCGCCAAAACTGTTCATCATTCTAGATTTCGGGCTTAAGATCTACTAACATAAATAATGTATTCATAGTTGTACCATTTAGTATAGTGTCGTAAAATAGATGTAAGAGATATATACAAAATCTTCTTTTAATATATATATTAGAAGAATAATAATAATAAACCTTTATCGATTGCTTTGTCGTGTTTTGAACTAATCATCAGCACCTACGCGGACAAATTTTGAAAATTTCCTTTCGGTAAGGCAGGATGCTGTACATATCTGGGCTTTCCACCAAGTGGAAGAAGATAAACTTGGTAGATTTCTAGACCTATAAAATGGCAGGGTAACATATATGAGCAGTTGCCTGGCCATTGCTATTTTCTATTTCTCTTTTATTAATTTATTGTCACTATTTGTTAACGCCTAGAATTAAAGTAACATAGCACATAAAGTCGTATATTTTTGCTATGAGCCAAGAAAGCCGCGTATCGAGACACATACTAGCATAGCTCTGTTAACTGGCTCAATTACCTTCGGAAAGGCCGAGTTACGTACAAGTCTTCGTATTCTCTGTGAAGTGCGGCGGCCATGTTTGAACACTAACAATAAAAATTCACCACACAACTAACCGCTCCGATGACATATGTAAGCACGGTACTATTTCAAATATTAACAAAGCATTCTGTTATTCAACTAATGATTCATTGAGCAATAGTAACATTTGCGCAAAGAGCAAAAATCAAATAAATAATAATAATACCCCTATTGAACCGCGAAAACGAAAAAAAAAAAAAAAGAGAACAAAATGAATTCGAATCGATGTCACTGTGCTGTCACCTTTATCTCCTTTAGTCTTCTTGTCACTTGTCAGCGTCTTGTAGGTATATAGAGTCACCAATAATGGCGCTGTTTGACAAAAGAAGAAAACACTGTGAATGGCAACTGTAAAATCGCCGTATCCTACTTCATTTATATGAGAAATATTCCTCCGTTTAGTAGATGTGTGTTTTTGGTTGGTAGTCTTAAATGTATTCCTGCAAAGTCTTCGGACGGGCCGGTTGTACAACTTACTTCTGGGCTCGTATGCCGCGGCGTCAACTTTTATTCACAGCTAATATTTAGGAATCATAACAAAAAAAAACGTTCCGACTTTATTCTCGTAAACAGAGGTGGTATTTCTTTACTCTAAGCCCAAAATGTTGATGAAAATGTGCGATTACCGCAAGACGACAGGTTTCACTTACAAAAATACCTATTCAGTTTTTAAGTGTTGTAGATAAAACAACATTATATATTTTACTGTTTCTTTACACAGCACTGCTTGTGCGTTTTAATATCCGTTATTCATCCGTTAAACATCAATTAAAACTTACTTAATAATTAAAACTCACACGTCACATAATGATAATACCTAAACGATTTGTGAGTTCATAAATACTTACAATTTGGATATTGTCGGCGCTTGATACATGACAATTCCAACACCTCATTGTCTAAGAATATATTATACTGTACAAGATTGCAGCAAGTAACTGTATAATACCGCAGGTTGTCGATTTTTACCTGTAAAAATACTATAAATTACGCACTGAGTGCGCATATTATACATTATGATTATAATGATTTTGAATGGTTATCGGAAGAAAAGGCTAACCACCGAGGCTACATAATGGACCATCTAAGACTATCTGAGATCGTCAAAAATAATCTTTTTATGAAAATTTTTAACAGGCCGTAGCGTCACAAGATGATTCTTCTAGTGTTGAACTATCGAATAGGTAGTGCTAAACCAGAGCATTAAGTTATAGACTAATAGTCGAGTAGTCAAAGCTGAGCATAGTGCCTAACATTGCAAAACCTATCCATAAGAAGGTATTTATTTTGAGGCGTCATGAAATAAGTAGCTCACATATCCGTGCTTCACACATGATATCCATCCTGGAACGTATTTCTGTTGATTAAAGCGAACGTGCAGAATCATAAACATAAACCAATCAGCCATTGTATGCGGTTTGAAAAAAAACGCTGCCACATGCCCTATTTAAGGCTACGAACATAAAAAAAACCTTAGCGATAGACTATCTTACCATTAAGCAGCCTCTAGTGCAGAGCTTTTGAAACGATGGGTCCGTTATATGCTAACTAAATGATGCTAACTCCATTAGCGCTTGACGCAGTGACGCTGATGTGGTTTGCCAGACTACAAATCGAAGATTATTAGATTATACTAGCGAAAGCCATGATTAACTCGGTATGAAAAAAAAAACTTGAATTAAAAAGAATCGTTTATTCTAGTTCTTTTATTCCGCTTGCTTGCTTTCTAGAAATGGCGACGCGCTATATTACTACTATATCCGTATATACGTTAGCTTATGTGACTATATAATCTATGAAATAATTGTCCAGTTTTTCTTAAACAAAACTCAGTTCTTCTCGTCGTGCCTTTCTGAAAAAGATAACCTTTTAAACGGAAGCCATTACCGAAACCACTTTAGTCTTTTACTTTTTTTCAATTATTTTCAATTTCTTCTAACAATTACTTTCTACCACTATGGTTTTAACATATCGTTTGAAGAACATTTATAAAGGAGATGCTGAATCGCTCTCCTCAACAGATTTATAAATTGATCGAGAAATAAAGGGATATTACTGGCACTGAAGAACATACTTCATATATTAATAATTTTAGATCTTTATGAGATATATATATCTGACGCACTGTAGTGTTCGTTGTTGAAAATAGCAAATCTTATGCGACGATTATTTGGATAGTAATCGACGCTAATGGCCAGTCACATTGCATCAGCTGCTTGAACTATGTTACAAGACTGGTTACATCACATCGCTTTCAATATGATTTATACATCATAAGTAAGTCTCAATTTGCAATTGTTAAGCTAAAAACACATTTAATGGCAATAATTATCTATGATAACACGGGCTTCAATGTTCATAATTTTCGTATATTGAAAAGTATTGTTCATTGTCCCTATGGTTAGATATAAGTCGTGCAGGAAATGTACGTACGTGTAAGTTAAGACGCCTTTGCTCTTAAGGAAAATGTATTTAGTATAAAGAAACTTAGTTGCAATAAACTACATGAACTGGGGACACATGCAAGATCCAACAGCTTACTAACTGGAGCACGTTAAGCACCATTGAAAACGTGCTAAACCGATCACATTTCTGGTTGGCATTATAATTTATCATATTAATAGAAGGAACTAGACGTTTAACTAGCCGGAGAGCCACGTCCGCCAGTAGGTCAGTGGACTGAATTTCTTTAACTTGGAACCGGAGGATTATCTTGCAAACTGAATAATAGAAAGCTTTCCCTCTCCAGGCTCTAAAATAGGTTGTGTATTCATAATACAAGTGACAAGCATAAGATATGATTTTTAATGCGCGAGTGTTTTGCGAAGCTCGTATCTAATTAATATCTTAGATGCCAAGTTGTAGGATGTAATGTTGATTCACGTATTTGCACATATTACTAGGAAATAGACGTGCAAAAACAAGCGTACCGATGACCAAGTCAGTTTTAATTTAGAAAACTGCTAACAAAGAAACCGGTAAAATTCTGCGGTACTATGATACTCTAGCGATGCTTTGTTATGTTTCTATTTTTTGGTGATGCACTCGCCCGAATCGGTGAATCGTCGTCAGCTCATTGCAAAATGAATTGAAGTCATTCTTGAGCAGTCAGCCATCCATTCTAAACTACTAATCTACACAAATAAATCCACATTGTGATTAGCGAACCACCGTACAAATTCATCCTGTTATTGAAATAATGGGTTGCGCTGACATAGGTTCAGTCGGATACTCTACTTGATACGCTAGCGACCCAAATCGAGCGAGAACGAAGCTGCCGCATTCGAAAATGCGCGCCAACTCGCTACAGTAACTATAGTCAGAGTCAAGTAGAAGTAAACTGTGTACAACGATAAGCATTGCGTGCGTGACGCAGATGTTAGAGCTTAATGACAATGGAACACAGGTGATTCGATACACAGAAACACGACAATTGCTACACGGTCACAGAACACGGTTCTGAATCAACGTAATAGTCGAAACGAGCCAATGGGCTGATAGTATAACAGAAAGGAACTACAAAGGAAAGGCTGAATGAGTACGCAAACATGGGTGCCCACACATGAAGCTGGACAGATATGGTACATATGTAGCATGACAGTCACCAGTCCCGTAATAATACTGCTTCTCCTATTTTATACTTTCGTTTGTAAATACTGATTGCACGTTGAGAGAAACATACCACACTCAGCTAGTACACATTTACTGGTTTTGCTGTCAATAACTATAATATAGACAAAATCTAATTATCTTAGATTAGCTGCAACTTTTTTCCGATAACAACTATACTTTTACATGATAAACCCTGTTGATATTAACCTTTATAGGTACAACTACGAGACGAATGATCCAAATATGAACTGTAAATCTATTTTTACCGAGCGCCGATGCCACAAACGATCGTTAACAACGGTTAAAAACCTCAACTGAAAACCGGTAAAGGAAAGAAACACCTATCGTGTAGGTTCGACAACGGTCTAGTCGATGGCCCTCTTTTCATCGAAATCTAGTTTAATCTGTCTCCGTTCGTTGCTCGATCGAACGTTTTCTTCATTTATTTGCGCACTCAAAACTATTCACAGGCATGGCGCGCAGGCAATGCGTTGAATTAGCTGAAACCAGGCCCAACTTAACGACTTCTTGTGCCACGTTTAACTGGCCGGCGCTATTTTTAGCCATCTTAAAATAATCATATCGGCTTGCGAACCTGATGAGCATATTAAGCGAATTATCACCTAAATTTAAAGAAGAATATTGGATATCACATCGAACACGTAATAAAAAATACATCATGCACAAGCCTGCATATAAGCCGGCATATATTTGTTTAGAGTTTTTAGAATTAAACAAATAAAAGCACAACCTAAACTTGGAATAGGGTGCTCAATTATATCAACAACTATGTTAATAGCCAGCAGGGCTGTAAGAATCATGAACTAGACAATGTACTAGTACTGATGTTTCAAGCAGCTTTACCTTTATAATATTCAAAATTTACGATGTAAAACATGACGATGTGTTTCAAGGTGTCACATCAGCCTTGATAACCCACGAGAAAACTGTAGTGAAAACTCGTGCGTCGTTGAAAAAACGTGACGCTTCCACCAACAGATTTGTGTTATGGCAATACCACGATAAAATTGAATCTAACAACACTCACTGCCTTTGTCATTCAACATATATCGTTTATCTAATTTTGTTATCTTTAAATTTCATCTAGTATATTCTCAGATAACCCTTAATTTCGCTAGAAGATACAAATACCGTTTATCCTAATGATGAGGTAACTCCAGCCGTAAGGATACAAAATTACTGTCCTATTATAGGCGTTATAATCCTTTTCTACGAGAGATCCGCGACACAATGCCAGCTTCTTGAACTGAATTTAACGGTCTGATAAGCATTTCGAATTTTATTTTGGGTTTGCTATCACTGACTTAGCCAGGAACTCATTTCGTATGCGCTTTAACTTGTAAAGACAATACCATCGACCATCGGAAAGAAGGGTTTACTGAAGCAATACGTATCAGCAATATTGAACGTAAAACTGAAACCATTTATTCAGACTTTACCAAAGCTCAAAGGATCTATTCATTACTGGTCTTAATGGAAAAAAGCTAGAACTGCTTTTACATCGAAGGATCGCTGTTACTGGTTGCAAATATCCTGATATCATCCTCAACGTGTATCCAAAAGCAATTTGGAACTACAACAACAAAAATAAGGAAGGAGATTCTCAAGTTCTAGCTAAGGATTATAAAAATACTGCAAACACTATCATACGGGGCTGAATTAAGGTTTCTGATATACTCAATTCATTCAGTGTGCCAAAGGTTCACCAGAAACAACGATGCTTTTTTGGAAAAAGACGTATGCCGATCATTTCGCCTGTCGGTTCAAAGCACCAACCTTATATTAATGAAAGCCTCAAGCTTTTGCTATATGCTAAACGTATGAAGACGCTGAATCAAAGAGTTGCCCTCTTATTACCAGTGTAAAGGCATGATCTCATTTCATATACGTTACAATCGTCTCTCAGAATGTTTCGATTAATTAAGAATTACTATAGCCGCGTAACCTGATAGTTGATTCTTAGCTGCATATGATATCATTCCGTAAAACGACGAAGTAGCCATAGGGGTAAGGCCAATGTTTTCAGATCATAGAACTCAGCGTAAGGCGCTGTTCTCTTGAAGGACGAGTAGGTTCGGGTCATTTCAGAAAACTGAGAGCTTCAAAGTGACTCGTCGATAACACAACATTCCTTGTCTATGATGATAATAGTAATACTAGTATTTATAATAATTAGTAGTGATTAAGTAGGAGTAATACAAATAGTGATTTTATGTTCTCGTTGGTAGTAGATCCGGTTTCAGCTTGTTTTGTAGAAGTTCTTATAACTGTGTAAACTCAGGTTTCGTACGGCTCGACCTGGGGTGCGGGTAACGTTGTTCCCAGAAATAATTCAGATCTGTTGACTGGATACGACAGAATGCGTCTATACTTTCGCTAACGAAGGTGCCTTAATATTACTTTCAATAACACTGAACCCAATTAACTATCACATTTGAACGAAGAGGACGACTTTTATAACATTCTGTTGATCCCCGCTTCAAACTATTTCGATACTAAGCCAGTCGGCTGAAAAATCTCGAAGAAGCTATACTGTCGCCTTAAAAAGATCGTGCAATCGCACCATGTGTTACTTACGAATAGAGACCTCTATACCTACTAGATAGAAAAGCACGTATTAATAAAAAGTATACAATAAAAAAACAACAATCACTGTGAAAACAGTGTGTAGACAGTGTCGTAAAGTAAATATCGATCTGCTGAGTTGCTAGTGTGTGGATTAGGACTGCTAGAAGGCTTTTAAAAACGCAGAATATGTACAGCATCTTTCTGGACGTGGAACGTTTACCTTCTCTAGAAAGAGTCACATCGCATTGGCTACCCTGCTGATGACGACCAAAAAGAAAGAGCCATGAAGACAAGTGAAGACGGCCTTTGATACCTTCTTGCGCTTTTTTCTTTGCCTTGAAGCGCGATTAGTTTATAATTCGTATACTTCTAGACTCGAGAAGATATTTACCTGGCCTCTGAATATAGGCTTGCGTAGCAGATCTAGCATGATAGTAATACGCGCACAGAAATACCGAGGCAAAACAATTCCTTCTCAACGCAAGGTATTTAAGAATAATTGATCCACAAGGACAATAGCTTTTCATAGAGGCAGGCTGTCAATAAACAATGCGACATGCTATAGTATTTTGCGAACAGAAATAAGGCTGACAGATACAACTTAATAAACAGTGGTACAAAGCAACTCAGTTTATGCGTACATGTATACGTGCTATTTGTCTAAATTGAGAAGTTGTTGGATTTGAACTCTAATTGATCCACCAAATCTGTTTCATTTCGGAAAAATAATTATAGCTTTTTTCATATTAGTGACTAGCAAACATGTTTTTCATGAGCCTGTTGCATACATAACAGGCTCATGTGGTCCTGCATACAATCACATTTGTCCACGGCTCTTTTCTATTCTTCTGAAAACGGTTAACTGTACCCGTAAAGACAGCATGTTGCCTACGCAGTCATTTGTTGACTGCTACAAGGCCGTCCTTTCCGTCCAAAACTTTACAGGATACCATCTGAAGACATATTGGACACGGTCGCATAATGAAGGCTGTGCCACCTCGGCAGTAGCACAATTAGATTGTTACTATTAGATCTGTTGCAATTATTATGAAGTTAACAGTTCACTTCGTGATCAAAAGACGCAATAGAAATGTCAAGGCAACATAGCTGATAAGATCCTTCCTCAGCTGCTGGAAAACGAACTTATACAAAAACAGCCTATTAATTTATGTAAGCACAACGCGGACCAACTAGTTGAAGACTCCTAAATATCCTGTTATTGCGTATTATAGGCATTATCCTACGTACACGGTGCCAGTTTTGAATATCTGTCCGCAAGAATGAGACTATACTCAACGATATCATATTCTGCTGTCCTTTCTCACTACCGAGACACTAGCCAAACGCGTATCAATTCAAGACTGCTACAAATAATAGCGTGACAATAAGCAGAAGGCTACTACTGGAGAATTCTACAAGGTTCTACTGACAAGCCCTTGAAGCCGCATTAATTCGCCTTAACATATAATCCTATTAGCTGCGTTTCAACAAACTTTTATTGCTGTAGATGCGTTCTTCCAGTCTATGTGCAAGTGATAAATACTTATGACATAAATTTTAGCAAGCAGGCCCAATATTAGTGATAGTCAGGTCTTTGCAAAACGTCTCTGTTTGACTAAAGTGGGTTCGAGGGTACGCATGAACCATACATATATATATTTACGGTTCTGTAATTATCCGCGTCAAAATATCTCGACACTTACCAATCCGACCTGCCAATCGAACGAGTCTAATAGGGTTGACCGCGGCTATAAATACCATGTAAATAATCATAAGCATAAAGTAATTTAATTTGTTTTGAAAATTTACGCCATCTTGACGGTGAGTTTCCGAATAGCCCGTCATTTTGAAAGCGTGTGACAAAAGTCTAGCCTGGCCCGTCATCCAGCTTGTAAACAATCGAAACGACAACGCTTAGTCTAATTTAATGGTACCGTTGCGATGTGTTGAATTTTGAACGCACATTGTAGGCAGTTACATGTGACGTCTCTGTCATTTGGATCTCCTTAGCTTGCACAAGTTTTTGCTGATTCAGGGGACGCATGGGTGCATCACGTTGTTTGCCTAGCAGCTCATCTGCTAATTGTCGAGACAAACGAACTTATGACAAAAGTTGCAGAGCCCTCGTACCAAAAACTTAGCGTGTAGCCTAAACTTTCGTTAGACAACGCCTCTGATGACTGTCGCATTTGAGTTAGCTTTTTTCGCCTTATATATGTTGTATCAAAAGTTTTTTTTTGTCTATTATATGCGTCACACATCCTTCTATCGTTGCTTAAACAATCATTACTATAATTAGCTTGAGTCGTCGCAGGATATAGTCGATTGCGCCTCTTACTTGAGTAATAGGTATACTTTTGTGTGAGAAAGGAAAAACACTTCACACTAATATAAACGTCGCCGTGTCAACTGCAAACCACTTGTACTTAAGTGTGGCCACTGCGAAAAATGCTGATGTCTGTGTATAAAGACTAAGCTTTAGCCTGCAATCCGTATAATACAATCATCTCGTATAGAAAAAAAAAAGGGAAAAGTTACAGTTTTCGGTATAGAGCGTCACAACAAAGCTTAGTAATCTCTTTGCAATGCAATGCATTGTTATTGTGTCATTAACGGTAAGCTGACGCGCGACTCATTCGCCCGGCTGTGGCTGCTTCTAGCGCCACGCTCAGGTTATGGCAGTGAAATTGCCAAAGTAAATGATCACAAGCTCGAATAGCTCACGCAAGCTGTTCGCACGGGGTAGTTTGCTTTCCTGCCTGTCTCCATAGTCGGTAAGTAAGGCTATCGAGATACCTACCTATTTCGGTCACGCCCAGCGAGCACTAGTCCTGAACAACCTGCTGCGTAGTGAATCTACCAGCGTACCTTGGCGAACATATCGATTTCTCATAGTAACGACCCATTAGGTCGTCGGCATCATATACGCCTTAAAGTTATATTCAACTTCAGTTAAATACAACGTATATATTCTACAGAAGTCCCTCAACGCTGTGAAATTGAAAGTTGGACACGCAATCACATATACCATTACTAGGGATGAGATGAGTCCAATGGAAGGTCACGTTCATTTTCAAAGATGTTCACAAAGAAATTCAACTTTATCTCAAGTAACGATATTCTTTTAAGACGTTCCTAGTTTTATTCGTAAAGTTAGACCGAAAATATGCTTGAATTCCGAGATCATGTTTTGCGCTAAGGAACTTACAATTTTGATGTATATGGAAATTTCCGTTGTAGGCAAATAGAAAAAGCCTTCATATGTTCATACTTAAAAAACGTTACAAGCTTTTTTGGAGGCAGCCGATAAGCACAAGTGACTATATCGGGAAACAATATTCGACAGTTTTGCGAGACAATCCATGAGGACAAACAGAAGCGTATACTCCCACAACTTGAAAACGCTCTACATTCAGCTACAGTGGGTCAGTCACTTCCCAGAAATCACTTCCTGTGAATCTAGTAGGCACTGCAAAGGTCAAACGCTGGCCCATGCTCTATGCTGCCATGGAAGCGAAACAGACGAACGGGCTCCGTTAACGGGATTTACAGGTTAATCTCCTGAATAAAACAAAGTTTCATTTATTTAACACGATGGCCTCCTGACCTTTCGAACAGCTTAAAAAAGTTACTTTCTTTTTAAGAACTTTATATGTATCTCCGTGATCGCGGAAAGGATAATATGTTTACCTATTAAACTTGAATTTAAACAAAAATACGTTTTATTTTATACTAAGAGAAAACCGTTTTAGTCAGTCGAAGCAATGCCTAGTGGCTTAAAATTCATGAAATAATATAGGTATCTGTATGGCGAGTTACGTAACCTTTGAATGCTACGAGGTTACGTAACTTTCTAGACAACCCGCGTATAGATAACAGTAACCATCATCACCACAACAACAAGTCTATAAATTCCACCAGGGACTCCGCCCAGCAGCGCGTCTATGGTTGTACGCTTGGATGTTTCCTGCTATGTACCTCTGAGTCTTAATTGTTAAATCGACTCTACTAGATGATTAAGAGGGAACAATGCTCGCATTAGCGACATATTCGCGATAAGTTTTAATAATGCTCCACATTAAATTGTCCGGCGCACAGGCTGATTCGGCCGTTACTTTAACTGAAGTGATTCGTTCTATTCCGTGCTTTTATTATTGTTAGTTACTCAACCACTCAATACAACCTAAACTGTACCTCGAGTGCAGACCTTTCCGGTTGCAATTATTTTATTATATGGCATGGGAAGATAAATACCTTCGAAACTAATTTCAAGCAAATTGTAAATATCGCACACAACCGGTGCAGTCAGTTCTTAGCGAAAAGCTTCGCGTACAGTGGCTTGTTCAGTCGAGATCACATATTGTGCGATACAAAGTACAGAATGTTGTATAATGCTTTCGTTGTTGTAGCATAGATATGTCAATTCAACATATTTTAAATTTCAATAGAGATAAAGGCTGATCCTGAGGATGTAATACTCAGAAAAACATTATCAGAGGACTGACGGTAAATAGCTAGGTTCCAAGCGTCACTAGGGCAGTTTATAGTTCAGTGACGAAACAAAAATCATGCATTACGCATAGGATTCGATGCACACAGTAATCCCTCAGCTAGTCAGATATCGTTATTTAGATAACACAGGATTGTTTTGTAATAACAGAATATACCAAAAAATATCTTCATCTACAACGGCAGCATTCACCAGTGGCCTATTCTTTTTCGTATTTTATAAATCTTTGTGGTAATGAGCAATTCGAACCTTTCTCGCCTTCCACCTCAACCTTTAGCAATGCGCTGAGCTGTGAGCACTAGCTCCGTGTATAAACGCTACTGGCAATTAATATTCTTCTATTACGATGTTTTAACTCTTAAGCATAATTATTTGTAATGTGAATGAAGAACTTGACAATTTACTTTTATTTTCACAATTTTTCAACCGTGCATCTTAATTAGTTTATATCTGCAGTTTAGTCCTAACTTAATAAACTTATTATAAATAAACAGATAGACGACGTTTGTATTCTTCTAATATTAATACGCTTGATGTTTTTTAGAAGCACAAAAATGGTAGAGTACAGAAAGCCAAATGCTAGAGCAAAAAAAAAAAAAAAAAAGATGGAGGTTTCTAAAAGAAGCCCCATTTCAAATATAGGCGCTACGCTGGAGAGGGCGCGCTAGCAGCTTAGATTGTTCACATTAGGAATCACTATCACAAGCAGGGCTTTAGGGATACATTCATTTGCTGCCGTCACCAAATCCTATATAAAGGAAACGAGCGCGTCAGCTGGTTGTTATAAGGTTTGGCTTCAAGTTGACCGCGTGTGCTCTTGAAACAAACATACACTTAACGCGAAACGTAAGTTAGGTTAATTACATATTATTTAGAAAATGTTACTATATGATTAAATATACAGTCTATGTTACGAATGAGTTTCATGAGTTTTCTAGAGAAATCGTAGTTTAGCGGCTTCGATCGTTAAAATCCAATGTGTAACGGCGTGGCTTGTTGTACTCAAGAGTTTTAATGAGAAGCTTAGAAGTTTTGAGTGATTTTTGTCAAATTGTAACGATTCAGTTGCTGTTCTCATCTTTATATATCGCGAATTTTTGAAATGCGACGCTTGTCTGAGTTTGCTGTAGATGGAATTTGCCGGAAGTGCGTTGGGAGTTAAGCCCAACATTTTTGATATGCCATAAGCCAGGACTGGCGTCTCTACTAGACCGTGCTTCTGACCGCAATTAGTTTAATCGTGTAATGCTAGGCTATCCAAACTCTTTCGGTTGAACAGGGTGTTCGAAACCACATCACGCTACTAAGCGTGCTAACTATGTTGGGCGTTTCTAAATGGACGAATCGTTAGATTTACATACACCAGTACGAACCTAAATACGTAATCAATGAAGTACGCATTTACATGATGCAACAGAAAATAAGGCACGAGTTCGTATCACGTTTTCGTATCACGAGATCACGTTTAGCTATACAGCGTACAGGGCATGCGATTGCTAGCATGCGAAAGCAGTTGCATTGGTTCGTTGGGGTTGAGTCATACGCATGACGAATGCCGTCCTTTTTAGTAACATAGCTAGGAGATCTTATTTACGTATTACCCTCGACCTATCCATTGCACTTGGTAAAGAGAATATTTGCACTCAAAGGAGCCCTAAAAGAAGTCTGTTATAGAATCATATAGATGATATGATGTGATTTATACCACTGACTTGAAAGTTTCAAATAATTGAATGATTTAGCATGTTGTAAATCTTTGGTTACCTAAGACAAACCTGATGTTCCGAAGCTGCAGTGGAGCAGTGGAAAAAAATGTAACGTTGTTGACGGCCGCCGCTATCTACTATTCTTACGTCCTGAGCAACGGTATCACTTATTCGTTCACGTTGCTACTTACGTTGTTTGAATTTTCTCTCACAGTGCTGTGATTTTCTTGTGCTTATAGGGAAATGCAAATTTTTGTGAAAACTTTAACCGGAAAGACTATCACCCTTGAGGTGGAGTCTTCTGATACAATCGAAAATGTCAAGGCGAAGATTCAAGATAAGGAGGGGATTCCCCCAGACCAGCAGAGGTTAATCTTTGCTGGTAAACAGTTGGAAGACGGACGTACTCTTTCTGATTACAACATCCAGAAAGAATCGACCCTTCATCTTGTCTTGCGTCTGCGAGGTGGTATGCAGATCTTTGTAAAGACTCTCACCGGGAAAACCATCACCCTGGAGGTTGAACCTTCTGACACAATTGAGAATGTTAAGGCGAAAATCCAAGACAAAGAGGGTATCCCCCCTGATCAGCAGAGGCTAATCTTTGCCGGTAAACAACTAGAAGATGGACGTACTCTTTCAGACTACAATATCCAAAAGGAGTCCACCCTTCATCTTGTACTTCGACTTCGTGGAGGTATGCAAATTTTCGTCAAAACCCTTACTGGGAAGACCATCACCTTGGAAGTGGAGCCTTCTGATACAATTGAGAACGTAAAGGCCAAGATTCAAGACAAAGAAGGAATTCCCCCCGATCAACAGAGACTGATCTTTGCCGGAAAGCAGCTTGAAGATGGACGCACCCTTTCGGACTACAATATTCAAAAGGAGTCCACCCTCCACCTTGTCCTTCGACTTCGTGGCGGTATGCAGATTTTTGTTAAAACGCTTACCGGAAAAACGATCACTCTTGAAGTCGAGCCAAGCGATACGATTGAGAACGTTAAAGCCAAAATTCAAGACAAGGAAGGAATTCCCCCCGATCAACAAAGGTTGATTTTCGCTGGCAAACAGCTCGAGGATGGTCGCACGCTCTCCGACTACAACATTCAAAAAGAGTCTACCCTTCATCTGGTGCTGAGACTCCGAGGAGGTGATGAAGAACTTCCAAACTTCATTTAGTTGCCAGAAAGAGATTAAGGTGAGGCTCTAGAACAGGTAGAAACACATTGCTTCTCATAACACTGGAAAAAAAATGCGAAATCTGATTGTATTTTATACACATCTAGCTCAAATACTACGGAAAACGTAACACTGAAAAAAATGCGATATATGATTGTACTTTATACACATCTAGCTCAAATATTATGAAAAACGTAGTTAAAATTGACTGTGCAGATTTTGACGGATGACTTTGATAACCGTGTAAATTCAGTTGTTGTATATGTTATTATAATATATAAAATGCCCTTTCCAGGTTTTTCTTCACTCAACGGCTTGCATGACGCATGAAGACGTCCAAAAAAAATTGAAAATCAAAATCAACAGTGATGGTGTATCAGCACAAAGGAAAATTACAAGACGACGTATGAGTGAAGCTTTTTAGTTGGAAAATATTTTTGACTGGTTTTTAAGTGAATTGATAATGATCAAAAGTTTTTAAAATATCTGGCCCTAATGAAAATTATCTTTATTCTGTGTAAAATAAATCTTACGATGGGTAAAGCATCATGCACTGTCTTTTGTTAAGTTAAATTTAAGTTAGTGGTTGTTAGTTGCTAATTAGCGAACGACAGAGTACTTTGGCTTGATGCGATCATTTAGAATTACAACGACTAGCTTACTTATTTAGAATTATAACGGCTGGCCTATTTAAATCTTCGGCGCAATTTACAGTGATAACACAATCTAGCCGTGGTTCAATCGGTTTTATTCTCTATCAGTGCCGAGATGTCATCTCTTTATAAAAAAAAATGGGAGATCCCAGTGTAACTGGAATTACCTCTACTAATGTATGTGGCGCAGTCCGAGTAACCTTGTGTGAACCTATGTTACCGTAAGTAAAATGTCGTGGAGCAAAACGAATGTAGCTGTGTAGCATGTAAACAAGTAAAATTGTAATCTAGATAAGCGAAGTGCACAGGCATCACTACAATAGCACCAGAAGTAACAACAACAAAACTAAGGCGCACGGCACTTGTTAATTCGCTGCAAATATGCGTGAAAAACGGATAATGGTCATTTTCATTTGTTTCATGATTGCGATGCTTGTTGCTCTATTAAGCATGCTTCCCGCTGAGTTCCAATACTGATCCGTTCTTAATATATCATAAGCTTTGTGGCTGCGGTTCCAATTAGTGGAAAAACCTAAGGAGCGGTTTTGTATCTAACCCACCTATTCTGTGCAGTAGCATGGCATAATGCTGATTTGCAAAGTGCCGGTATGTGTGTTCTCAGTTAAGAACTTTGTAAAGCAAACGGAACTTCCCATCGGTTAGTGGATGTTGATAGCTTTTGTAGGGTGAAAGAACCTCGTAGATCGTTGAGCACTTGCACATTGCGACGCAGACAACGTAGTGAACATACTTACCTATTTGTGAAACATGCTAAGTAATGTTTTAAGATAAAGGTTTCTATTCTACATATTAATCAATAACCTACATGTATTGATTCTCATTTTATTAGAAGATTTCGTGGACCGACAAACTAATTCGAGACAAAGGTAACTATACAAGTACACTTTTTGATTTTGTTGATTAAAGCGAAAAACAATCAGTCATGCTGCGTGAAAATTCTCCCTAGCAGTTTTCTAAGTGATATTGTAGTGTTATGAATGAATACATTTATCCACCGTCACGGAGTTCAGGAAGGAAATTTTAATTCAATATGCACAATAAATTGCTTCTGTCGGTCTCCGACCATATTAGGGTTCTTACTTGCGTAATGAATAAATTACAAGTCACGATGGGGCGTTCGCGCCTATATTTTATGTGAGACATAACAAGAATGTCGTCGATTACTATTATTCTTATCGTAATTGTATACTCAATAGGCTATAAACTAACTTCACTGAAAAAAAACCCAACGAGTGCTTATGCTACTTCAGTCGTAAGTGATTTCCCATACTGCTCAAGTTTCATTTGCGCAATTCCTTTGTGCTAACTCAATGTCTTGCTAAAAAAAACTCATATTGTAAAACTATATTATAATGTCAAGCTCAGATTGTCGTATATTAACGTTCTTCAAAGGAGACTATGCGCAGTTATAGTAAGCACCATTCATATAATAGATAAATAGGTATTTGAGGTAAATGATTAATTTGACGGCAAGGGGAAAACTTCAGATTATCAGTTTGCGATTTGCCTTGACTTCCTGAATGCAAGTGACCTCTTCTTGCCGAGCCGGGTTTTGAATGGTTTATCTTGAGCCTGCAGTCGAATCTAGTACAAACGGAGCTGTGTGTCGATGTGAATTTAAAACGAACAGACATCTATCCTCGAAATATTTTTCCTATATAAAACGCAAAAATCCTCTGTGACCTCTGAAATAGCCATAGGATGTACTGTCTATTCTGAGATCAGTTTGCTCTCAGTCTGTTGAAAAAATGTATGACCTTTCAGAGAAATGCAAAAATATGGAACTAATTTACTGGCCACTACAATTTTTTAAAGTTCGGCTGAAATTCAACCTGTATTTATCCCAAGGATGTCGAAAGTTTAATGATATGCCTAAAACTAACGTTTTCATGCTACAAATAAAGGCTTAATCCATATAGCGTATCTTCCGATTGAGGTCCATATAATAGCTAATTGGTAAGATGTAGTAGATTCAGCACATGTCTAGATCACATCATGACCTGAGATTATAATAATGCGGGCAATAAAGTGTCTGAACTACTAACGAGGCTATCTAAAGATGGCGAGTAGTACAATTTATCGATGACCTGAGGTGCGGTTCATGCTACTGAACTCCATCTGAACCTATTTAATATCTGTTTATATTTATTTCCTTAAACTTGCATTTATATTTTGCACGGGAAATACCCTACCAAGTACTAAAAACAATATGTATGGTAAACCTTACTGCCCAATGGAATTTTGACAGTTTGTCGGCTGTACCCATTTAATCTACGGATCGGTTGTTTATTTATCTGGTGTACCACAGAATAATATATTAAGGTGTGTACTATTTACGGTCAAGTGACAGGCTAGCAAATTTATGCGCCAATCGCATCAATAACCAGATTGATTCCATTCTGCAAGACCGACCAGTTATCATAACATTTTAATCAGCGCATTTTCAAAAATTGTCGCTTGCCATTCACTTCGTATTATTTATCTGAGTTCGATCTGTAATGTGTAGAGTAAGGATTCGTCATTTTGCTTAAACTGTCGATTAGCGGACATTTCTAATTACGGAGCTGGCAAAGATTACAAGGCGAATATAAGAAGTTACAGAACAGAATCATGGATAAGCTGGTGACACACGTACAGAACGGTAGGATAATCATACTTAGGAACTTACCATGGGTGCAAGCAAACTTGATGGGAGTAAGGCACTATAGCATTGCGCCTCAGCTGAATCAGTAGCCATCTAAGTAAAAGTGACTAAAAGTGACTAAATTAACTGAAGATTAGGCAGGTTCTAAGGAAGGTCTTCTTGCCCAGTCATGTAATAATCCGCGAGCTTACAGCTAGCGTGCGTTCTATGATTACAGTTATGGAGGTTTTTAGGTGAGAGAAACAGTTTTATTCAGTTATATAGTATATTTTTTTATGCATTTAGTAATGGACAAAACTGTGAAAAGTATATTTTATTGGTATAACATGGCTCTTCGTAATATTCTTTTTATATCAATTTTGAACTATAGTGCTATAAAATCTATATATATATATATAGTTAATAAATAAGATTGATGTCATTGCACGGCGAATCCAAACTACCTCGAACGAAAAGAAAGCAGTAAAATGGGTCGTGTAGATGTCAGAGCGCTTGAAGTCAATCCCTACAAAAACAATTGGATTTCACAGAGGTTTTTCGTATTTCTCTATCTTAATTCTAGCAATCCTGTCGTTAAATGCGATTGATTTGGTTTTCTACTACATATAATTAATGAAGAGCATGTAGACCGCTAAAACTACATTAAAAGTTAGCATGTCATGAGATGTACACGTTCAGTTAAGAAAATATCTATTTGAATCGATTTTTTATGCAATTTAAGTGGTTCCGTGTGGAAACAATACCTAAGTTTATTGGCTAAAATAAAAAGATCGTTCATAGAGTTCATTAATGGGACTGCAGGTGAATTGTATTTTTGTTCTGAGTTTTGTGAAGTTTGCCTTCGAGTTCCTGCGATATATAGTAAATATGAATTCAAACGTTTTTACACGAAAAGCTCTAAACTAGCGTTTGCTGCGGTTTTAGTTAACTGTAGAGGTGGTCGCGTTGCTAATTTTCAAGAGTACACGCAAAGTATATCGTACAGAACCACTTCACGTACGCATAAATATATCACGATCAATTATATTTTGGGTAAAGAAGAGTAATTTTATCCGCGATTCCGCAGAGGTTTCTTCCTGTAGCAATATACATGTAACCGTTATCTCCAAAGCTGCGGCCCCAACTATTGCGAACTATATAATAAGGAGGCGAGTGAGTCAGGTTATAACCAGCAATCACCACTGCGTGATTTTTTGGACCAGCGTCGCAGTTGTACCTGCAAACAGACGTCAAATTAATCAGATTCTTATAAGCTGGATATGTCATGTCATACTACTTTTAGGATGCAACAAGGATTGAAGAGAATTATGCTTGAATTAAGATTTTGAAAATTTTTACAAAGCGTCGCTTGAACAATTAATCAGTATTACGCGGCACATCGAGATTTGTTCCAATTTTACTAACAGGTATTGATAAAACATCGATGATATGTCTGTGGCAGTCAATATTCGTTATGCTAAACACTTAAGTTTTAGATTTAAGGTCGTTATGTAGTTGTTAAAAAGAGGGTTTTCTTGCCTAATAATTCCTCCAAGATAGTCCTTCCAAACTGTCGCATCGACGGAAGCGACGACGGGACCATGGTAAGCAATGAATGACAGAAGACTGTCTGTGGAAACAGCAAATTGCGGTTACTGGGGGATGACTACATCAATATAATTATATTTTTTTTAATCATATTTAACATAGACACCGGTCTATATACATACTTTTTTTTTATTACGTCAACACCAAATGGTGGTGTGGACCTACACCGATAAAGAGCAATACATCAATGTAGGAAACAAACATATTTGACCTAGAGTGGCTATAGATACCATTAGTCATTAGCTTATCATAAACATCAGCTATACATATCAGAATATCAGAAACGCATAAGCAAAAACAGATCAATTTTACTATCCCTTAAACGCTGAGTATAGCCTCGAATGTACTGGAAAAAGCAAGCGTCGGTTGGCGTACACCGCAGTCATGCCACTGATCTCCGAATATTAAAAAAACAGCACCTAAGGTTCCTTTTGAATTTATCTAGACACAACACTTTTCAAGTCTTCCAACAAAAATTTCTTTAGGGTGGCCGAAGAGCCCAGAACGTACTCAAATGATATGAACATTAAATTCTATTTTCCTTTAATGTACTGTGCCTGTAGTTAGTATTCGGTACAAATACGGTACAACTCAGTGAATGAGGATATCGACACCGACCTCACAAAAACGATAGATTACTCCGAAATCGGAGATCAGTAAACAAGTTCACTCCTGCACAGAATACGCAGCACGCTTTTCGCTTTACAGATGGTTCGTAGCGATTATTGTGATATCAGGAACGAAGCACACGATTACATTTGCCTCAAACTTGGTCGAAGCTAAGGTGATTTTTGCATAATTCTTTTTATCCATAAGCTCTGTATGCGCTTATTAAATCACGCAAAATCCAGTGGTGCTGAGACAAAAAAGTTGATCCATGCCTGAGAATCGTGCAACCGATAGGAGTCCACCGACAGCAAAATTCTTGAGTGGGCAGGCGAACTACCTGTCGGCAAATGTGTTTACCATCTATGGCAAGGTCTTTATCTTAGTGATGCTCCAAGCGAAGTTCGATATACAGAACATATAAGATACTTTTTTTTTGTACTGACACGCCTGCGTTCTAGAACAGAATGTTGCGTAACAGCATCAGAATAAGCTCGCTACATAATTACTTTTTGTAACGCATGCTATATTGTCTGAAAAGTGTCAACACTTTTAAAACCAAAATTAAAGCAAATATTTTTTACATTTTAAAAGAATATTGCTAAACTAAATATGCGGTCGATGACTTGTATCGATGGTCGATGAATGCCGTATTCCGATCATTGTAACATTTTTGCGGTTATTGGGTGAAAAATTACATCAAGGGTTTCTGCATCCTTCCATTGAAATTAAATTAACGTCATTGGGAGAATTCTGCAAAGACCTAGACATCTGATAGACGGCATATGCGTACAAATTTTCCATTTAAGTTCTCTCAAGTTTTCCAAATGGCAACAGATGTATGTCGTCCGGATTTGTCATGATCCAAAACGACGCCTTTTCTGTTTACTAGTTTCAGTCTGTTTTTCTTCATGGCTCGCTGTAATGTTGTACTCCAAATCAATCGTTTTGCCAGGCGGCAGTAACTCATAATGCGCGGTTCCTTTCTATTAACATTAAATACATAGCACTATCTTTAGGGTCAATCTGAGCTTTGTCAGAAGTTTTAGAGTGCATTTTTTAATTGGTTTTATTTGCACATTATTATTGTGTGTGATTTAGTTTTCTTCACCCATGGTCCATCGCTTCAGAAGGTGCTCGATTTTTTGCGTCTCTATAGATCTTCGCAGATGTGAATAGAGTACATTTCTTTCAATCAATCTGTGTGCCACTCAAACATCGTGCTTTTTTCCATATCGAAACTTCCAGAGCTATCTTTGAGCCATTTTGTCCGATAATGAACCTGAGCACGAACAACACAAGTATTCTTACAGGCATGGCCAACATTTGTGCCTTTATCGTAATAGAATTGCAAAATATCGCGATTTTTCGTAAATATTTTGCTCATATTTATGGCACTATATTTTGAGTCTGAAAGAAGGCATCACAAGAAAGTCGACGCATTTGCTATTATCAGATATCGGCTTTCAAATCATAGCAATTACTAGACACGATTCGTATTACCTGAGATAGATGACTATAGATCAATTTAGTTAGAAAAAAAAAATAAATACTATTTTCTCTAAAATCCAATATTTTCAAAAGTTGTCATAAACAAACAGATGGTATAATTTAGGTGAGATAAAAATCCTTCTTTTATTTTGCGTAACACAGTGTTGTAATCTAGAATATCTAATGTCTATTATATATATAATAGCGAATATCTAGCACTTCTTTATATGATATATTTCCTGTATTGTAACCGTCCTGTAAAAATTATGTTCGCTATACTTTTAATAAAGGTGCCCATAAAGGAAGAAAAATCTAAGCTGACTCTTGGGTCAATGAAAAATCTGTTTCCTCTTACTTGTCCTGTTATTACCTTCTGACTTCGAAAAGTCTTCACACGTAGATTGTCCGATGGTAATATTGGCAGATGGCGTTACCTGTAGAATAGAGAAATGTTGTAATGAAATAAACACCCATAATAGTTTTTGCATGAGCCTGAACAGTCGGAAGAGTTAATTGTTTTTACTTCTCTCAATGCAAGATGTATTAATGACGCCATTTTTTTTCTTAAATAACGAAAAATATTTTGGCATATCTAAAAATTTAAACAAACTAAGCTCCACAAACATATAATAAAAATCAACGCGTGCTAAGGTGCCAGTTTATCCTACCACAGCAGGCTTAACTACTGCTATATGCTTGTTTATAAGATGTATGACAAGGTTAAAAACAATAAGACTAATTGGAAGGAGAAAAAAACCCATGCCTTTACGTGAATTTACTATTTTATAGCTGCTGATTATTAAGCAAACCTGTCTTTGGCACGTGCTATGCTTGACTGCTGAATATGGTAAATAGTCCGCTTCCAAAACGAACTGATAATCTGTAGCTATCAGGTAATCCATTGCATCACAGACGTCCCCGCCCTTACAGCCATAAGAGACACCTAATAATGCGTAATAACATGCAGGAGACAAGAAAAGCATCTATAATTTCTTGTTAACGTATTTTTGGGGCAAAACAGATAACTCATAGTTTTCATCCTTCCTTATAAAAATATAGCTCTTCTCGTTGGTACGTTTAGACGTATCAAGATATTGCTTACATAACTACATAGAAAACCAACAAATAGTAATAGCATATGAACCACGACTGGAGATTATCTAAATATTTTATAGGTACCATTCAGATGAACATAGCAATCAAACTTACGAATGATTTAGAACCAGTTGTCGTTTTTTGATTGACTAACAGACACATTTGTATCATTCATGAATCATATTATTAAAAATAAATGGTTGTGTTTGAATAACGTTGGCACATGTGACCATTGCTGCCAACATAAGAAAGACAAATGAATGCTGCAAAATGCGACTTTCTGTGCAGTATAATATTCAAAAAAAAAAAGGTCTATGCAAGGCAGTTAACAACAAGATAAATCAAAATCACCTCAAGCTACAATTAATTAATTTTGCGATTGATTACGTCTCCGCAGCTCAATAGTGGTTGTCTGTTCTTTCGTTCCTTTATCGTCAGTAGCTGAACTGTAACGGCGGATACTCGCTATAGGTTCAAGTCATTCGATTTTGCAGAGACTCTGTTTCCCTTATGTGGGCCTTCACCAATGTGTTTCTGCTACCCTGGGGCTAACTTTAGTCCAGACGCGAGAGCGATGCTTACCCCCATCTTGCAAGTGCTTATGACGTCTTACCTGAACAATCAATAAGATGTTGTACAGAAAGTGATTTGGCAATTTTTTCGACTTTGGCAGAACGAAACCCAAATCTCATAGCCTCCATCACCTCAGTGGGTGCAAACGCCCAACAAGCTCCACACTCTCTTTGCTCTTTAATTGGCGTTGAAAAATGCGTATCTCTGTAATCAACCACCTGTTTAGAAACAAAAGAGCTAAAAATATCATAGAAATTTCTTGCATACTTAAATCGCATGTGACAACGTTAGCGTTTATAGTATCTTCACTCCAATGCTCTGTTTCGATTGCCCCATGGGAAAAAGTTGACCGCAAAAAGAAAGAAATAAAGCGCCGCAAAAGGCAGAATACAAAAGTAATGGCTTAAGAAAGAGCTCCTCTTTCTTTCGAACACTAATATCAAAACCTACTGTTGCTAGGCTACCACGCCCGGTTTTTCTGGAAGTGTTATGATTCCCTCGAAAATTCAGCTATAAATACTAGAATGAAAGAAAACAACTATTCACGCATGTTTTCTGTTTGAATCTCAACGTAGGCAACGCAACCACTCAGTAGATAATTAACGAGTGACCTTCGGCCACAATCTGTATGGTATGATAATGTGGGAATTGAATTCTAATAAACACCGCAGTTACTACAAGTTTTGAACCTAGGGAAGACCGAATCAAGGTAAGATTCGGAAACGTTGCACAAATTTTGTTACTCTAATTCAGCGGTGTACACATTCTGATCTGAGCCACCACACACAGGTCGGTTTGCATCGGAGCAGAAAGTATAAATATATAGACGCTATATATAGAGTCTACTAGCGAGTTTCGGTACGGATGTGGCAATATAGCGACAACTTGTTCACCTATATGTATATGTATATATATATATATACATATATATATATATATATATATATATATATATATATATATACCACTCATGTTCAAAACTGATCCACGTTGCACGAGTTCACATTTTTACATCTTTTACAGATAATTTTTTATACTTGTGCTTAGTTTTTGAAACAAGTCGGTCGCTTCCTGTGTTCAAGGGAAGAAGAAAAATTAGCTTAAAATAGTTGATTAAATGTAATATTTTCAAAATCTCTACACACTCTTGGGAGTTTTTTCGACATATTGATTTCGGCTGAAGGTTTACACATAACTATGCCAAGCATTATTTGAAATACGATCGAATAAAACATTTTGTCACTTTTTATTAGCCCTTGCTGCAAACATTCAAAACTGACTAGCCAGTGCAACAGTTCAGACATCCAGAAATTGGCAGCCATTTTTAAATTCCCGGGTCCGAACCCTCTCTCCATTCTAATAAATAAACGCACGTCGGCGGGAAAATTAGAAGTCTAAAAGATGTTTGCAAACTCTTAGGTTGGTTCTATCGTCCATTAAAGGTAGTATATACGTCCAAGAATGGCACTGGTCAATTTAATTTTATTAATTCCAAAATATAAAATTATTAAAATTTAGTTACATCTTTTCTTAACTTATCGTAGATAAAGCATAAAATACAGCCTTAGTCATAAAAACCTAATACTGATATCAAAATAGCCACAGTCCACTATATATCTTTTACAAACGTGCCGATCCACTAAGAAAAAGCATAGGTAAACAACATCCCGTGTGATACAGGCCGCAGGGACCTCTCCACGGATGTGATATTGAGGCGTTTGACAGATAATATGGGGAAACCCGTGTATTGCACACCGAGTCACAGCGTGTCGGTTGATTTCCTCACTGTACATTCAGGAGTTCCTGAAATATAGCCCCATGGTGATGTAGTGGTAACATATCTGTCTGCTGAACTTCGTAAGGTGGTCTAGGTTTGAAACTGGGCGTCCTGCGAGCATGTTCCCTGAATCAGTGCGTAACAGTAGTACTGAATGTAAAACTCGATACATCTGTTTATTTCTAATATATACACGGTATACAGCGTGGAAGGACACTAAAAATTAGCATTTAATGTTCCTTTATTTAAGCGTACTTTTTTAATAGTTGTTTTGACTGCTGTTAGACTGTTTTGATTGGCTGCTGGTTGTAGTTATGATTTTTGTGACCTATTATTTAATAAGCATTTGACATTAATGTTCTTCTACCAAGAAAGTAGGATCTGTGCCCCTGGTCAATGTCAGACGTATTTACATTGGCTTAAAAAACACTTTGTTATGAAGCCTGCTTTAAATTTTTAAGCTAAAAGGGGCACTGCTCATATTTTAGTTACAACACTGTCAATCCTTCGTGCAAATTGGGTTAGGTCGACGGGATAAACGAATGCTTTTTGGACTACGGTTTATATTTATAGGGTGGCTGTCAGTTAACCCTAATAAACTGTTTCACAGGGAGAAAAAATAACATAAATCGGATCTTCATAGGCTAATTACTAACGGAATTAAGTAGTTAGAGGTTTTTATAAAGGAAATATCCCTTTGATTCTGATATATACTAGGTGTTATGAAAGAGGTGACTTATCTTCTCCAGTAGATTCACTTTTCATTGGTTTTCAGAATAGAGTGCACAAGTACGTGTGCACTGGATGCAAGCTGGATGTGCGCTTATTGCTGATATTCAGTTAAGATACAACTTGCTGCTGATGTAAACTGATAATTTAGCTAGTCGTTAAGCAAAAAAAATGATATACCATTGTCAGTGAAAATGTACACGACGTTAGGAAAGCTGGGTGACAAGGACGAAACAGGTAGGCATCTGAGTCTTCTCGTAAGCAGTAAGCCCAATTTAGAATAAGGTGAAGGCCCAGTTAGCTTTATTCCAGTACTTGCAAATACGAACGTTTGGAATTGTGTCCATGTCATATCTTCCGTATAATCAGATACTGCTATGAAAATGCATAAGCATATGGAATTCAATTGTCATAAGTTGTTATATGTTAATCATTAAGAACTGCCTAGTGAAAGTGAATAAAACTTCTATATAACTCCGATATTTCTCGTAAAAATAAAACCCTCCATAGTGACACGGATCTTTGAAGTGTTCGGCTTAAAGTTCAGTTTTGGTCACAGGCTTATCTACCCAGCTTGCCTACCATTATATCCTACCTAAGAACTCCTCATACATGGGCATGAGTGTTCTGAATCTGATCAAAATCAGCTTATCATATCAGTAACTCCAGGATTGCAAAGGACCTATTCCCCATCACCAATCTAATCATTATATAATTAATAATGATCTAATCATTTCCGAATTTCTATAAATTTATTATCATAAGAACTTGTCACCTAAGCATAGTCTATGTATATGAAAGCAGACTGGGTCCACGCCATTGTACACTGGCAAACATTGTATTTGCATGAAAGGCTTTTATTAGATTAAAAAAACTGTGATCAAAATTGAACCTGATTGAAATACAAATAGAAAGAAGGGATAGCTTGTTCAAAAGTTCTAAGAAAATTGCTGTTTGATTCATTTGAAATGTAACCCTTTAACTAGGACAAACAAAGCACGAGCTTCTGGTATCGATCGAAGGCACGCCTTTTAAATATTGATGCTTAGCTGCGTAATAACTTTGGCAGGTCGTACAAGTACTATAGTTGTAGTGCTGCTAGGCATTGCTTTCAACGACCACTAGTCAAAACCGGCACCTACAGTGTGGTCTAGATCTCGCTATGTATACCCCTTTTATTAATTATATCTTTACTATTTCGGCATTCTTCGCAGGATTTAGGAGATATGTCAAACGACAATACGAGCAGATGTGAACAACATATCTGATTATCGATCTCACAATCTGTCGATAGCCTGGTCGCCAAGAAGCGTAACTTACGTGGAAAACATAGACGCCATGTCGATTTACGAACATGTGTTCTTCCGGGAAAACTTTCGAAACTAAATGTTTTCATTATATTTTTACAAAGATTTATTATCTGATTGCACTTGCTTGAATAGGTCTCACTGGATTTATTAATGCTGTTCCATCGAATTGTTCGACGACGACAGTATCTATTTTTCAGATTAACTGATATTTACCTGCGTAAATTATTTTTACGTGCCATCATGAAATACCCTACGAATTATTATTTTAAACACCGATGATGCTTCTATGACACTTTTTAAAAAGCTGAAGAAAAAAGCATTCACAAACGTTATAGTTTCACGAACGGTAGAGAGACGATTACGTAGATTAAACTGCGTATATAAAGAACCGTCAAATGACCAGATTTAAATATATCCAAGCATTTTTTACTTTTGCAAGCGAAAGTCGAGATTTTGTGAAATTATTGTATGATCGCTTCCCCTTCCCTAAGTTGATTCTTTCCTATTCAGCCTCTATGACATTGACTATGTTAGCTAAATTGAGCCATCTTTATAGCCACATAGTAAATAGAACGTCAACAAACTCGTGACTAAGCGTTATCGCGCACTGACGAACCATTATTGCTCGCCTAACAATGAAACGGAATCAAAAGATGCATCTGCCTCCACAAAGTCAACGATCCAACTTGTTATTGATGATGTATTCAAAATCTAACTGTGAGCCAATGGTACATTTTATTGGAATGGTTGGTTAGCCAGTTATTTCCTATATGCGACCTACACTGTAGATTCTATTAAATAATAAGTAAGGTGCGCAGGCGTATTTCCATTAAATCTAAAGCGGAAAACGCACTCGTCTGTTCGACATGTAAGGACGAAGAACGCAACTGCCCCCGTTCGACTCAACGTATAATTGAGAACGTCAGGAAGCACGTAACCTAAATGAACGTACACGTCGTGATATTTCGCCAGCTAAACTAGCCGATGTCAGCGTTGTGCCAATTATTATTTTTCTATATTTGTAGGCATTTTCAAAGAAATATGGCAATGATCTGTTACTGCGAATGCCACGGCCGACACGCGCAGGACTCCTCGTTTGAACTAAACGTATCGTTTCGTTAACGTAAGCTCTGTTTGGAGTGATGTCAAATAGGAAGTACATATAGGTCGAGTAAATTCAAAGTAGAATGGAGTAGAGACCTCGTTTCATGATGAAAGCTGGCCGTCTGTCTGATGGAGTGCCTAACGGCGATACTGAACGTAAAGCTCAAAATCTAAAGAGTTAGAGTATTATAGAATAGAACTAAAGGCAACCGAGAACAGTTTGAAAAACTGTTTTCACGCTGTTATATTAAATGTGTATAGCAACTGCGTAATAATTGATCGGTTCGGTAGCACGGTATTTGTAGTCTTTTACGAAAAGTCGGCTGGACGAGATTTTTTTAAAGAGTATTTAGTGCTTGCTTGTTCTGCTATCCTTCTAGAAAGCTACTACAATACGATGCCCAAAGCGTACCATTAGCATTTTTGACAATTGACTAGACCGCTTATTTCAATACGATGACTCAATTAGCCTTACTACATTCACTTTCTCGACACTTCTCCTACAAAGTGTATCTATCTTGCCTTTATTTAATTAGACACCTATTGCCTCGGAACTACTTATCGCTAGGTAATCTAGAAAACCCGATTTCGTACTGCCGTTTCATTCATACAATTTTTTTAGTAGCTATCACATATAATTGCTCGTCAGGTCAAGACCGACTTTCTGAACAAAGATTTTCTATTAGCTTTACAATATCGCTGACATTGTATGAATTGGCTCTCTGTGGTATTTATAGCGCTTCTGTGATCAAGAAAACGTTTCCCTTGTGACCTTCGTCAGTGTCGCGGGGACATTTGACGCTATTTCGTACGTTTTCTTTCTCAAGTATGCGCATTAGTGAGAAATGCTTTCGGCGGACCATTTAGCAAGGCGCGGGGTTCCGTAAAGTCCACTTGTGAGCCCATTTATATTTGCTCTTTATACGAATGTCTTTTTTTCTCTCGAGGAACATCGATTACCAAGACAATATATTACATGCCGTTTGTTTTACGACGACTTTACTCTCACAAAATAGATTCATAAATCCTCCTCTACGGCAGACCTCTCTAACTTTGAGAATGAATTGGCTTGTGTTAAAGGTAGTTATGGCTTAATAATCTTTCTTGAGTTCTATTCCTCCAATAGTGATTATTTGACTTCGTGCATATAACTCTCTGTTCCGGTTACGCTTCGTGTCACGCAATGATTTCGGGTATTTGTTCAAGAAGCCGCCGTAGCCACCAAGCAGATCTGGTCACACGAACACTCCTGATCGTCGATCGACTTCTGTTGCATGCACATACTCGGTGGGCCACAACGGTCAAGAGGCTCAAAAACAAATCTGCACACGTGCATGAAAATATGACTGAACCATTATTTGGATTTTAGCTGTTGTTCTTGTAAATGATCTTGGGATACTGAATCGCAAAGTCGACTCCCGTTCATGCCTTCACATTTCGACAATGCAAAGCTAGACGACAAGCCAGTGCACTGACACCAAATCAACAATCCGTACTGAACACCGGTGATGACGATGCTCCGGGCAAATAGGAAGGTCATCCTACTATCAAAACACGGAAAAAACGCATATTCGAATAAAGGGGCTCTTCCGGCGGTCGGCAGAACTCGCAATGTTTGGCCACGAAGATTAGGGGTTTTAACAAAGAACGTCTACTGTGGGTTAATCTATCCAGTTATTCTCTAAAGTAATGATATAGACATTTCTTAGGGAAAACGTTCTTTTGCGGAGTTAATCAAAAAACGAACCCAAATGAGAATTGTCTGTCTTCTGAGATACGTATGGAGGTACGTACCCATCGGAAGGCTTTCGGCAAACAGTTATGGGGCGATACGTGGTGGATGCAAGGTCTCCATGTCCGAAGTTATCATGTCAAGCAGTACTTGTCCGCTCCAATATTCGGGGTGTGGACATTGCCGTAATCCACCCTTAAGCAAATGGGCTGCTGACAGGATAAACCATACAACGTCTTTCGTTACTTTGATGCCGAGTTCTTTTCTTGTGCTTGACTACGGTTATGTAGCGTTATATATAATAATATACTATTCGAAGTATCTATTTTTAAGGTAGCTAGTCTGCTAGTCTCATCCACTTAAAAAAATACGTTCGATTTCGTGCAAACAATGGAAAGCTCATTTATTTGAAACATTACTCTGCGAGTCTTCATAGTCTTTGATTATCTGTCACAGGCATATCCCGATACCTTTAAAATGCTAAGAAATCCGATGTTGAGTCACCGCCAGCGGTTGCCACGCGGATTATCACAGATTAGCCGTAAGCTGTTCGCATTTTACGTAAGCTGTTCTCAATCATATAAGCGATCTTTAGTTTAAACACAGCGACTCATTGCCAAAATTAACGTAGGGCTGGAAAAAAACAGAACAATGTAAAATGAAAATTTAACTTGAAAGTAGAAGTCAAATTTATGACATACTTGTATTTGACAAACTCGTTTTGCAGACTGGCGATTCATAGAGGTGAGGTGATTATAGAGCTGCCTTGTTTTTTTTTTTTAGCTACGCTTCTACAAATACACGGGCCTAGATTATATCTAATAATATTCTCTGTCTAAAGTATATCTACCTAAATGAAAAGCTAAATCCCTCATAATTTGTTTCATTTCTCATCGAAATTAACCAAGCTATGAATATATATAACGTTGTATCAAAGAGAATTACACTACTATTTCGCACAGCGAGCTTTGTGCACCAATTCCGATCCTCTGTCTTAGCTCATCCCAGAGGCCTCCTTTCTATTGGAGAACTTGTATGTATTCCACGATGAAAAATTAACTTTATAACTGTCGGTAACAGGTTTTGTTTGGCAGAGATACTTGAAAAAAAATAACAAACAGGCCATCAGTATAAAAAAAAAAAGTTCATTTAAAACCAGACTAACGTACCTAGCTCAAATTTATCCAGACTTATCCAATGCTATTAGTTTTGTAATTTTCATGCAATGATTCCTTTATCTTAGTTAGAATTTTTAGTAATTCTATTATATTGCATAGGCTCTATTATTCTGTAGTTCCCAGATCAAAACCGGCTATAGTTACGTCTGTTTTGTCACGTTAGCTTGTCAGGCCGAACAGACAGCCGCGCTTTAATCAGCTACGTGTCATTATCATTCTCCTATAAACATATCGTGCACGTGTCTCAGGCGTACACATGTCTTGATTGACTGCGTCTATGTATATTGCTGCTTACATCGATACGAAGACGATTCTAAACAGATCTATTGTTCCTTGCAAAGTTTGCTAGCTTTACACTGTTCCAATTTTAAATAATTCTTACTGCTATTGTAGTCGTGCAATTTTGATACCTTTACGTTTTTTTCATGGTGAACGCATATATGATCGGTGTGTAACTCGTATGACAACAGATAGGCATTGTAATCAATTTCATTATTAAATCACTCATACCAAAGCATGCAAAAATTCCCTCTGTCCCTACTTTCCTCGTATTGTTGACGCTAGTGACGTTTGAAAGTGCCCGGCCAATAGTGGTGAATATTCTTGCGCAAGTCGAAACGGCATGAGATCAGGAAGCACCCACACCATACGAATAGGGTTAGACCGTCATTTATCTAGCGCAAAGGTAGGTAAGTGCGCCAGCTTTACAGACAATCGATGATTGCACTCGCTGATCGCAACCGTCATTGGCTAATTACAAATCAAACCGAATTTTATTGGTTGAGGTCACAGCGACCATCGCAAGTGCTGCTGCATTAAGCTGATTCATCATAAGTGGGTGCGCCGGGACCGAACGTGGGCGCATTCAGTAAACGTAGGTAACACAGATGACCATCGTTGTACGCAGATGGTTTCTCCGTAACACGCGAAGACTTCATCCTGGAAACGGAAAGCACTTTGCTATCCTCCAGTAGACGTTGATTGGCCTAATGAATCTAAGTGGTTTTCTATATAAAGTCAAAATACGATTCGGTCCCTTCATTTCGATCCGTCGCTATTGTTTACGCGTCAGCCAGCTTCTAGTTTTATCTAGTAGTCTCCTCCAATTGTTTAAATTCGCATTAGGCAACTTTTACCGCATATTTACTACTAGTTCACGTTCTCCTCTGTTGTCAGAGTTCAGCTGTGCACATCTGCTTTTGTGACATTCGCTGTTCCATCAACGTCCCGATTTCTCTGATTGCGTTTAATCTCTGAGCGGTTGTTGTATTCGGGCAGTGTGGAACGAAAAGGTTATCTTTCCGTAAGAAGTGGCTGTACGTGTGTCCTGCAGCTGATGATGTGCGTGCGTACGCGTGTTCACTCACATAGATGTCCTCGCACAGCGACCCAGTATGGCGGCGTAACTTGGTCAAGCTTAGCGTCATATCTTGTTTCGCTTGGCAGTAAGCAAAGTGATTTGTTGATTGGCGGACTACTATCTGTGCAAGTGGCTTCCTTATTTACGAAAGCGGCTCGCTGCTTCCGTAGGTAAGGAAACTTAAAATTCCGTAGGTAAGGATCCGTAGGTCACAAAGGCGTGGCGTACAAAAATCCTCCTATGGGTAAAACGTTTTGGATATTGCTTGCATTGAACAATAAAGTCTGCCATTAGCTGTGTGGAAAGCTGCATCGATCGCTGCTTGCAGCGTCGGTCGGCATCATTTCGCTCGTTCGCTAAAAAGCCAACAAAATGAGAGTCTACGTCTGCTCGTCACAAATGCCAAGCGATGAGAATTTCTGCAAAAGGCATATGGTCTGGCGTTCAAAAGCTTATTATGACTAAAGGATTGTATAATGTTTGGCCTGGTATAACATGTGCGTCAAGATAAGTATCTTGGTGCTGACGAACGTCGCAACGGGCGACGCATCCAGTAGGCTAGTGGCAGCCACTATCAGTGTTCACCCTACCCTACCCCAAACCAGAGCAGTGGTCACACGACAGCTAATTGAATATATGTTGTCGGTATATGTAACAGGTCAACAATAGTTTCCAGAATGAGTCTGGTAGCACTCGCCATACGGTACATGTGCAAGCAGGACATGTTGACATGACCATTCAGTTATAAAAGGGAAGAAGGGAATTCGGCGTTAACGAACGGATATATTATAATATGGACTAATAATACACACATGACTTCAGGTTTGCAATCAGTTAATGCAAATATTGTAGGTATCACTTTGTGGTCTAAAAGTCGAAATACTCTTGCACTGTGGAGATTGGAGGGCGTCTATAAATCTCGCGCATTTCCTCTGAGCACCCTTACAAGTAAGTAATAAAGGACAGCTATTCGTAATGTGAATGATTAGTAAAAATTTAATTTTATTCTTCTTGACAGCCGTCTCGTTCCTTAACGGTAAAGCAGAACTGAAAGCAATGAACGAAGTTTCAGTGTGGAACCTGCTAAACCTATTTTGCCTAGGTTGATCATCAGGCATTTAATAGAATGAAACTTAATAGAGTTACAACGAAGGCTATTTACGAAATGTAATTCGAATAGCATTTATCACAAAATCTAATACACCTAAAGCTTATCTATACCATTTGTTTTTTTTTTTGTCTTTTTGTTCCATTACATTTAGTGTGAATCATGTAGCTTAGGATGTCGTGCGGTTTTAACTAACAGTACCGATCGTTATACTGATGTATAGAACTAGGATTGTTGTTGTTGCCACAGGATTAACATTTCACATTATTGTACCGTTGCGGTAATGTACCGCAGTCGAGTTCTCGTTCGCTTATTTATAGAACGCCATCAGCATAGTGAGATGATTCAGAAAAATAACGTACCCTGTATCGCGACCAGTCGAACCGCATGTAATCTATTGCCCATGAAATACCTATCGCGCCGATCTTCCCACGCAGTTCTATACAATAACTGATAGATGAAAAGCGCCATCTGTTGTAGGGTTGACAAGTAGCGTTCGCGTATGATTACCTCTGCAAGCAAACCGCGGCACTGTCATATAAACAAAGGCCAGTTATTATCTAGAGTTGCCGAGTTTGCAGAGCTTTCAGTAGTCGATTTCGATACGCACTTAAAAGCACTTTTCAGCATTTTCACTTGTTCTTTTTTGTTGGTAAAACTTGTTGAGACTAACATCAGTACTGCTACGATAGAGCAAAATAGGCCACTATAAATTATTACAATGGCAGATCCTATAAGAGCATACGCTGCTGTGGCCAGGAGTTTTCTGAGCGATGTGATATTTCTGCTAAGATGTGCTTGCATAAAAATGCATGTAATTTCACAATGCTCTTATCAAGCGTACATTCACAACAACCGTGCATTCTGCATTTATCAGCTTGACTATATTGGTGGGAATAGCAGTCACGCGCGAAATATTTAGAGAAGACGTATATAATCAATCGGCCACTACGGTGCCGTAAGCCTCATCGCCTTACCACGGTAGAGATACGCATTGGTTTACCTCAAAAACTGCTATTCCCATTGATTTCGGAACAGCGGCGACGTTTGATGTTACTGAGTTCTCCTCAACATGCGTCTCTACCCTATTTTGCCTTACCCTATTTTGACGAGTATTCGATTGTTAATACATACATAGTGTACAAATTTATCAAACACATCCTGTTTCTTAAATAGCGAATTCTAATAGCAGGCGATGCCGGTTCCGCTTTGCCGAATGGATATAGGTAGCCTACACAGAGTAGTTCAAAAACGAATAAGCAAAAGTTGAAATAATAAAGGAAACACTCTCTTCTACGAGGCCGTGGGCCGCCGTAACATCGTGTTACTACTATTCGATGTTGACACTTTTATACTGCAAAATCATCTCCCGTCTTTTTTGACAGATATCGCTTAGCAAATCTACGATTGTGACGAATTCACTGCTTACATACACTTATAGATGAAACCGGCCTCGTCCTTCATTTGAAGCTAGCTACGATAAACATGTTAAAATGATAAACCAAATAGAAAAGCTTCCGAACTCATAATGCTTGATTGTCCACGGTAATACTCCTTGGCAAAAACATTCTAACAGAGAACCTAGAACAAGCCATTAAGTTCCACTTTAAATATTATACAAAATATTATATATCAGACACTTGTCAAAGTGCATTGCCGCGCTTGTTGGATGACGTTATAAGAAGCGCATTAAGACACGTACAGTAAGATAAATACACTGTTATACAGCAAGGAAACTCAAAAACACGCCTTTTCATGACACGAAAGTACGGTTATTATAGAACGTGAGCTGTCAAAAAGACTATCAAAAGATCGACGCAAATCAGGAGAAGAGAAAAATTAGCCTAATATTCGAATGTAGGATCGAATCCGAACGCTGCGGAAATTATAACCTGCAATCTAAGTAGGCATATGAATCTTGACAAGTTAACTGCCCTACCGTTCGATAGCCAAACAGTGGAAGCGCCAATGATCTATCAACAATGTCTCACTGGTATCTTTTGCTTCAAAGCAAAAATTGAATTTTTCGACCGGGCATCTGTTTCTTGTTTATGTGATAGAAAAGTCAAATCAAATGAGTAGTAGTCTATGCTCGACTCTTGTCCATCTAATCAAGTTCACAATAAACTCCATAGTTTTCACTTTTGACTTTTGTGTTTGATTTTGTTGAAAGAGAACCAGCGGGCGTATCTTCTCAGTAAACGCCGCATAAATGTCGTGATTCCTTAAGGTTGCGAGTCAACCCGCTAATCCGGATATTTTATCATTGTTGTATCAAAACGATCATCCGCAATAAATCCTGAGTTTATGGGGCGTTACAAAGCGCAGCTACGGAAATCTTTTGAACTGGCTGCAAATTCATATAGTCACTTTTAGCTGTTTAATACTAAGTGTGGTAATCAAATACTATACGTACTTTTTCTACATACAAGGGATACTCGAAAAACATCCTTGATAAAAAAATGGGATAAAAATTGTATCTTGAAAATAGGCAACTACCTGCTATTTTCTGATATACTGAGGAAAAAATTACTTGACAAACGCAAGCGTCACCTGCTTTGTTTGAAATTTACATGGTAAACATTAGGACATATGGTCGGTGTAGGTTCAAACCCAGCCATACACACTTTTTGTTTCATGCTGGGAGCAAACCCTTTAAAGTAATGCCTATCGGCTTAATTACCGGACGTCAAACATGAAAAGCAATTCGACTGCCACAGGCAAAAAAAAAAACACTCAGTGTGCAGAATTCGCCGACACGGCGACCGGCCAAAATGTTTGCCAATTAACTAATTGATTAGGTAACCGAAGAAACCAGTCAAACAGGTAATAAAATAATAGAAAAATAGTTTATTATAACTTTTTCTGTTGATTATAATACATGTATTGAAGATGACTATATACATAAATACTTGCAATCCAGCTGCAGCGCTTAGCGCGGAACTAATTGCAGTTGTTAAGGTTGCTTATTTGTAATAATAACCGCGGCCTTTTTCTAATGAACTCCTAATCCTTGTGAAGTTTTTCGGCACTCCTATGAACAGGACTGACCACGGTTTATCAACTTACATATCGTTCTAAAGACATATAAGATGAGAGATGTAATCCTTCAGTTTTATTGCTAGTACAAAGACCAAGGTTCCAGTTACAGAGGTTTAATCACAACGGGATTTGAAATGCTAACACCAGCAGTCTAGTCTTTAATACTGGCATCCTTTCTTTTTTGTACTTTTCGTTATTTAGTTTTAATGTTTTTTCAGTATTTTGCAACTTTGTTCACTGATTAGCGAGCCCTATCCAACAAACATATCTAAAATCGATCTATAGTGTTAATTCAACATGCTTTTATATGCCAAACATGATTATAACTATTTTTTAAGTTTTACTTTTTTCCGTGCTCTGGCTACTAACGAAACTGCACTTACAATATGGCTATTAACACAAGTCTAGCAACCTACTTGCTTGCACTTTAGACAGACCGTAGTTAGTTAAAAAAATAACCGTCTTAATAATAATTTACTTGAGAAACCTTCACAACGACATTCCACTACTGTTATTCTACTAACAGTCATTGATTTTTAGTAATTAGGCAGTGGGTTCTAGCGTACATCATATCCTTTGCAGACGAAGTTATGGTTACACCCTATTGAATGCATGCGCATATAAAATGAAAGCTACAAGTTTTTTTTGAAGTTTCACACAATTTTGAGCTCTGTTAGAATTGTTTACAGAGGAACGTTTTTAAGCCTTGGCTTTAGTATTTTTCAAGCGCATTAACAGGAAAACAATTGAAGAAATTTTCTCATATGCCATAAACATGAAAGCGGCTGTAAAGACTGTTTGAAGCAATTTTGATTCAAGACCCTTGAAAAGTCCAGCAACACCAAAATTGCGAATGATGTATAACATCATCTCGATCATAGGCCTGTGATCACTACTGTGCCGCATCTTCGATTGTACCAACTGAAATAGCATCATAGAGAAATAGAAAAGCGTCATTGTTATTAAAAAAACGCATAATCTTATTGGGCATTATGATTTATTGGCCAAAGTAAGGCTTGGAAAAGAAACTTCTACATTAGAAATTGCACATCGTCTATTTTTCTAGAAATAATGACATTTATATAACTTGATGAGGATTCTAGCTACAGACTTTTACCTCCCTCCATACAGCCATATCACGGCGAGACTAGATCCTTGAAGGATGACAAAATTATCTAGAAAGAAAGCCTTTCAGCAGTTATAACCTGATTCTTAAAAAGGTGCGCCACAAACCGAATGGTTATACAGCCTGCATTAGTCTAGCTAAAGACATTTGTTAGCTAAAGGCGAGTGAGCAAGGTTCAGATCTCTATAATTAAACTATGCCGTGTAAGTATGCAAGAAGATACCAAGATTGTTTCTGCTGATCAGTTCAAAATCAATAGTAAAAGATAACTAAATGATTTCAAAGGCTAATGGAACCCGTGAGATAATAAGGTCTGTTCGCATTTTGTAATCGTTTTAAATGAGTGACTTTCGACAGGGTTTCGTTTTGTTAGATAGCGAATATTGTAAATTAAAAGTTGCGCATCGTGTTCTATATCAGGATGAGATGAAGAATTCGCGTAGGTTGCTAATGGTACTGAAAGCTGTTGGAAATTAGGCGACCAATCAATGTTGAATGCACCAGTGACGTCTACAATGCTACGTTTTGAAGGCCTGTTACAGCAAAACGCTGTAAAACAAAGCAACTTATTTTGGAGGATTTCCGAATTATCTTCGGGTGACTCGCAGAAAAGTTATACATCTCACGTCAGTTATGCGGGGCAACTTTAAACAATTATTTTGAGGCAAGAAGGCCCACAGCAAGGATTGTGTTGAGGGACCTTAATTTCCAATAAATACAGACTCGTCGATAGCTGTTTCAGAAAAGCCTTAACGCAGTTAAACAAAAACCGGATTTGGATAAAAGAAAATTTAATTTAGCCTCCTACGGGTTTTCCTCATTTCAAAACTCGCGAAATACCTCAAAGGAACATGCCCTGAGGTGACTTCGAGTGAAACGTCAATAGAGCTAGTGTTTATCCCTGCAATTGAATCTGAAAACTGTTTCAAAGATTGGAAAAACGGTGGCACAAGCCATTGAATTCAGTAGGGATTATCTCGAAGGAACAACTGATATTTCATTCGCTCTGTACCTCGATGTTCACGAACCTAAACTCATCTCCGAGTAATGTTAAAGGTTTACAAATTAATTGTAAACGTGTTTCGTACATACAGTTTTGTTTAGATTTTTAAATCTATTATGATCTCGCTTGATCTCTTTATGCACATATCGAATAAAATTGAATAGATATGTTTTATCATTTAAGAATGGAAACTGCACTAACTGCCACATGAATTTTCGTATAAAACAGCTAACGTTAATAACAGCAAAAAAAAACTCAATAAATTTTAGCAAGTTGGTCATATGAATTTTAGTTAAATACCCTTAGATTTAAGGGATTTGAACTGCTAACAAATATCAAGCGGAGTTTTAATGTCGGCCAACGCTGGTGACTACAGAAGCTTACATAGAGGGCAAATTAACGTATGGTAACAATATATTTATAGCGCGTTGATGATTATTTGGGCTTAAAAAATTCACGCTCTTGCAAGCGATATTAAAGAAACTCACCTGCAGAGGGTAGGTTAAAACAGTGGCGATGCATTTCGAGATTGCGCCTAGCGAAAACGCTGTACCGGCGCTCAAAGCAATACCGAGAGTCTCGCAGCGCCTCTTGAGGGCCTCGTACACCATGAATTGTATGGAAGGATTTGAAACAAGGATAAGCGATGGAAGTGTTGATGACCATAAGGCATGCACTCCCTCCTCCCTGGAACATGACATCAGATAACTATGAAATTGCATTGGTTGTGTTCGCAAGACCAAGTTATTACGCTGGTACTAATATATCGAAAGCTACTAGAACATATTACATATACAGCATATTAGATTAATATATCTTTCGATCCGTATTTAGTGCTTTTTTTTGTTCAGTAGAATCCATTTTTTAAAAATGTAGAGTAAAAAAACTTTCTTCTCTCTTTCATATTCAGTAAGTAATAGATATGAGCACCAGATAGTAGATATGAGTAATAGATATGAAACCATGAGTATGCATTGGTTTCTATTCACGCATATAGCCTTATTTAACTGTAATAGAAATGCTTAGACACAGGTTCGTGCAATTTGTATCCTAAATAAAAATAAAATCGAGCGACACCCTTCCATTTTCCAGTCTTTAATAATTCCTACCGGTATATGGTAATAAGTCCGTCTAGAAGGCTTCGAAACTTGTAGTTCGCACTTTGGTTTTCTTGGTCATGTGGGCCGTACTGAGCTATTGCGCCCTGCATCTTCATACGCGTGTTAACGACCCACATTGGAGTCGTGACTATCACATTAATTACTCCGGCAATAGTCGCTAGCATAAGGTCGCGTCCTGCGGAATGGCCCCTGTCAGTGCTAAACACCGCTCGTAGACCGTGGAAGGAGTAGAAATATCTAAAATTGGGTAACACGAAAAAAGGCAAATCATGAAAGTTATTTACACTAATGGCAAAATTGTAAAGGCAACGACGTTTTCGATAAACCGAGACACGCTGATTGTCCGATGTTCTTCTTACCTGATTGATTAATTAATAGGCTGTAGTAGAGTGAGAAGACAAGGGACTTTTGATCACTTCCAATAAAGCTTCGGTAATTTTGAGCTAAACCAGTCAGCGGTTAGATGAGATGTTTTATAACAGATTTTGTATATTGTTCAACCATAAAAAGGCCCAAATGCTCGATATAGCATCTAATCATCAAAAGCGTCGTACTGTATGCTGCTAATCGAAATAATTACTTCAGGTCGTATGTATCTACCATCTGTGCACCTTTATAAAAAGAAGACAACGACTGTCAGCTAACCCCAAAATATTTCTTGCTTGTCAAAGCAATGTTACCATTGAACAAGACGTACTTCCTCATTCAAATATCAGTTATTAATCGAGTCCTGGTATACGGCGTACGCATTATAGAATCTTATGAAAGCGTTGAATAAAATGTCATTTTTTAAAATGTCGACCGGACTACTTCCCAGAATAGTTGAGGAGATTCGGTTTGTATGCAATCCCAGAAACTTGAATTTTCCATATAGCATACTAGCAGGTAACAAGATTAAATAATAGCCCGCAAAATCCACAAATGCATAGAACTTGTAGATTTGTATACGATCAAATAGGATCATTCTCTTTGATTCATGTGTTTTCAGTACGCTGCATTAAGTTCTTACACAAAGTTCGAACACCAGAGTGACTGGAGTACAGGACTTAGGCCACGATAAATTCCCTCAAAACCTTCGGACTCCATTATGTCGCGTAACATCTCAACTATGGATTTCGATTCTCGTCCCTCTTCCACCTATAGATCCATGAACAAAGAGACAACATATCCAATTGAAGAAAATAGAGGTTTCAACATGTATGTATTCGTCATTATAAAAGACAAACGACAACTACAACATGAATTTAACAAATATTGACAATAGCCTATATAAAGCTTTAGCAGTCGTTTAGAGGGGCTGCTGACTGCGTGCAGTATCTGGAAGATATTGCATAGCAGCGATATTCTCTACTGAATGAAAATGCTAGAAGGCTTAACAAAACTACTATCTCAAATGAATAAGATATTGAGGTACACATTCGTCTATGTCTATGAACAGCTGAGAAAAACTGCCCCCACAGTTCTTGAAGCAGGACCTACCTGAAGTCGGCTTCGGATCGTGTCCAGTGGATAGAAAAGACTCATCGCTACGGTTGCTCCAGCAGCTCCCGAAATGGCGTGTACTAATGTTTCGTGAGTAAACAGGCGCTCTGCCAGAACTTTTGAAAGCGCCATTGTTACAAGCAATAGCCAAGCGGACGATGTGAAACTGCAATTCTGTCAGCGGACAATAAAAATCACGTATAAATTTTATAATGGAAGCATTTACGTTGACTAAACGGTAGCACCTGAGGCCAATAGTGTGATTGACATGTACAGAGTTGTTAACAGGTTGTCTAGGGTCATTGATTATCGCAAATCTCCGGCATAAAACTTCAAAAATACTTATCCTTTTAGATTTCATTACTTATTCTTACAATTTTTTAATAAAACATAAATAAATTCGTGTAGTTTCGACCTAAAAAGAATTTCATTTATTCAGCGTTTACGTAAAACGCTCATAAATCAAATAATAGGAAACAAACCATACATATGAACTTCATGAAGTTGTGTCCGCGTTTTTAAGAGAATGGAATTACACATTTGAAAAGACTAATCAACATATAATTAACGAAATTACCGCAACCATGATTATGTCTAGGATAATCTGCTGTTGACCCAATACAGACGATTATTACCGTCACCATCGGCCTGTCACAACTACAGTTATTATGATCTAAATAACCAAGTGGGATTAAAATAGTAGTTTCGCAGAAACACAAACACAATAGCTTGTTAGAAAGCCTCGGAGGCAACGTACTAGATTTATACATACAAACTACGCAGATTAGCTCCTCGCTGTCTATAAATAAGGACTGCATTTTACGTGCGTATTTTTTCTAATACATGCCAACAATTTTACGTGTGGTGCTAAATTACCATTTCGAGTTTCACGACTTGTACACACAGTGACTCAATCAGGCATTGCTTTGAACGGCTGGCTTCTCCGTTACGAAGTGTGGTACGGCCAGTTTCGAACCTGGCCCATCTCTTAAATTTGGCAAGTAACCAGCTTACCACTCAAATGCCACATGCGTATGTGCTAACACTATGTAAATCTCTTTTTTAGACTGTATAAACTAATAAACTGTTAGTTTCCCTCTACTTGATGCCCCCTAGAGTACAGATTAGCTGCTACTGCGTAATAAGCACAGGATCTTAACCAAACCAGTGTTCACATAAATCTGGCATTTAGCTATGCATATTCATACATAATAATATCTGGTGTCTGCTGACGCCTGAATCCATAGCTATTTACCTTGGGTCTAATAAAGTGTGGAATGATAACTGTGAGGTAACTTTTAATCATGGAAAAAGCTCTCTGCATGCTAGCTGAAGTTGTTCTCCGGACGATTCGGGTGCACAGTTTCATTGCGGACGTTGCAGTGTTTCCATTAAGACACCTGTTATTATAGTAGCGACAGCTACCGTTATACAAAATATGTCTACGCTCCTGTTTAAAGCTGCGGAGTTCGATTTGTCTGTGTTCGTGAACGCTGTTCAATATAGCGCCTTAAAGGTAACTTTGTCCCTATCTCGTCGCCGGATGTCAAGATTTGCAATTTTAGAAAAACATGCGCAGTATATTAGGAAATTCGTTGACCATTTTCGGTCAGGTAAAATGACCAAAATAAATTAAAGTAACATTACTATACAATCATGTTAGGATGTTAACAGGCCTAACTGTACTCCTGACGAATATAGACGTTTAGGCCCAGCGGTTAAACTTTTGTACCAAGTAGAGCGCTGTTGAATGCTTCAATCTCACTTATTTTATTCAGCATACGGCATAGCAAGATGATTCTATGCTAAGACAGCGTATTCTTCCTTTTAACGAAAGTTCGCCGACGACTGACTTGCGCATTATAGACTCTTCTCGGTTGGTTTGATATCAATATTCTGTCTAATTATAGATTACCCTTATATTAATAAAGCATTACGTAAACTATTTCTAAGCCAATGTATTCTTATTTAGTTCAGCAGAAAAACTATCCTCCATAAACCTTTCAAGCTCGGAATGAAATTAAGCCTTTAGCATTTGTCCCTCGCGTGATCGAGTATGGATGTGGCACACCCTAACGTATTCATTCCTTTAGAAAAATGAACTTTGCGTCCAAATGGATAGCACTTACGAAGAAAAATTTCTTTGGTCTTTTGGCCTTCATACTCTGAGCTTATGACGGCCAACTCATCCAAAATTATGCATAACAGGAACATCTTGCTTACAACATAACTAAATTACTATTTTTATTTAATTTGAAACAGATGATCCTGACGACAGTTTACCATAATCTTACAGTTACCACAATGGATTTGACTCGAACGTTGATAATAACAGTATTGCTAATGATAAGAGTTCTTTCAGGATGAAAAAATATGCTCTCAATGCATTATCAAGTCAATTCGAAGCCACATCAAGGCTAGTTTGGAAGGCTGATATGTAAAGATGCAAATGAAGAGAACGGCATTTTTGATTTGTAGTGATGCTAAAGATTAGACAATATTATATTGATTGAATTGGTGTCTAGGTTGTTCTGATTGAACATTCTAATGGCACGGAAATTGTTTCCATTTTCCAGGTGAACCCGTACAATAGTTACTTAAATATTGATCGATTTTAACATCGATTGATACAGTCAATTTGAAACTACATTACACGCTGTTTCAATAGAATCATAGGTGGCGACATTAAAAAAATATTCGCTAAATCTAAATAATGCAACTGAAAATATGTTCAATTTCATTTGGCATATGAATTTGCTAGCAGACTACGCAACTATAAAATTCACATGACTTACTCGTTGGGTTAGCTGTTAGGTTAGATTAGGTTAGGTTAGCTGTTAGGTTAGCTGTTAGGTTAGGCT
>NW_019213069.1:67632-133270 GCF_002532875.2 Varroa jacobsoni | reverse complement strand
TAGGCTAGCTGTTAGGTTAGGTTAGCTGTTAGGTTAGGTTAGGTTAGCTGTTAGGTTAGGTTAGGTTAGCTGTTAGGTTAGGTTAGGTTAGCTGTTAGGTTAGGCTAGCTGTTAGGTTAGGTTAGGTTAGCTGTTAGGTTAGGTTAGGTTAGCTGTTAGATTAGGTTAGGTTAGATTAGCTGTTAGGTTAGGTTAGCTGTTAGGTTAGGTTAGGTTAGCCGTTAGGTTAGGTTAGGTTAGCTGTTAGGTTAGGTTAGGTTAGCTGTTAGGTTAGGTTAGGTTAGCTGTTAGGTTAGGTTAGTATTCATGCACAAATCTGTTATATTTTGACTGGCAATATTCCGCATTAACTACATCAAACGATAGGTAAAGTGTCTACTCAAAAGGATAGGTTTCGTCCCTATATAAAAACAGCCTTAAAACAACCTTATATAACTATCTAGACCAGCGCTTAAACGTCTCAACAGCTAGATAACAATACCATTATTAATCCAGTACATTTCTGCTTAACCCTCGTCGATGAAAATATTTCTTATGTATCTTCACAGAAATTTCATTGAACTACAGGTCAGTTTAAGATAGGTTACTGTAAACATTGCGCTTTAATTGCACACAGCAAAGGTCGGGCAACGTGCGAATTAGCTACGATATCATCAAGGCTTTCACGCAAGTAAATACTTTGTTTGACGCTCGCTCTTTCTTTATGAAACAGCTGGCCATATATTTACGGTGCCTTTTACCACAAATGAAGCGTTAAGAGCTAGCTCGATGCTGGTGGTTGCCACTGAACGACTTCGGTTCGAGAAGACAAATCAGGGATTAGCCAAGTGTGGTAAATGTTTTCTGTAGGATTCTGACTACGTTGCGGTAACGAGATTGAAAATGACTTTGAAATCCCAATCCGTCCTCTTGTATACAACACCCTATGCTCTCAAAATAATATTCCATTGCTATGTGAAAATATTGTATAAAAAAAAAACCTAATTTGTATGTCCCACGCGCTCAGTTATAGTCAGATTACAGATATACAGAATAGTCCGCCAATCGAGACCAGACGTTCGCTGTTAGGCTAACAACTGCAATATAATCTTTTACCTACAAACTAAAAGCGAAGCAATAATCATATCAAAGTATATGTGATAAAATGTGTTACTTTGCCAAGTACGCTTACGTCTTTTGGCTGTGTGAACTAATTAGAAAAGGTATGAACGCCCTAAATAAGTGCCGCAAGGCCCTGCAAATACTAGGCTGCCTAGGTCCCCGTAATAACTTCGTGGGTAGCATATTTGTCTGCTAATCGTAGGGGCACATTGTGCGTTCGAACCCGGGCATAGGCAGACTTTGTTCCATGCTGGAAACCAGCCGTTTGATGGAATGACTAACGGCGATACCGGACGTAAAACTTGAAATATAGAAATGATTTAAGGACATACTCAAATTTATTTAAATGTTACATGGTTACAGCTTGATAATATAGTTTATCTGCCTGTTTTCGGATACGATGTTACGAGTGTCAAAAGACATTTAATCAAAAATATCTGGAACATTTAATGAAGACGCGCTACAACTAGAGGCCACCTTGAGAATACTTTTCATGTGAACTAGACTTATATATTACACAAACGACACGTTTTTGTTTGGCAGTGATATTTATATATGACGAAGTCCAGTAACGTGACTCTCGAACGATCTCGAATCTAAGAAATGGAAACCTACAAGCTTGTTAGAAATACCCTGTGCGTGCTACATTACTAGTCTATTTGTATTATTAGGAGAATATTCGTATGTCAGCAACTGATATCTGAAATTGTGCCACTGTTCATTTTTTACGTGCTTTTATAGCAGTATGATATTTGGCCAGATTATAAAACGCCCTTGGTAATTTCCGTCAAATAATTTTAACGTTATCATTGGCGAAAGTATGCTTCCTATATATGTTTAGTTTAGTACCACTGGAGATAACCAAACCGGTTTTTTCCGGGCAGAAAATCATGTTGTTTTCTAGCTAATAGTCGTTCTTTCTAAAGTCTTCTTCTAAAGTTCTCGGCTATAGTAAATCCGATACGAGGTGCCCAATGCGACGTAAACACACCGAAAGTACATGTCGATGACATTTGAAAGAATAATTATTTTCGAGCACACTTAAGGCTCCTAATTGATTTTAGTCATCCATCCATCAATAGAAATTTCGAAAAAGGATGCTTTTAGTTTTAGCGTCTGCAGTGCCTATTAACGAAGTCTTAGCTTCTAACTCGTAACTGATACTTATTGAAAGCCCTCTCTTGATATTGGGTCCAAGAAAAAGCATTATCTTATTCATCAGCTCAGGCGCATCCAGTAACAATTTAAAAACCTCAAATCATTTTTGTAATAAATCTTGAGCGTGAATCCTGTACAGTCGACATGTATGTAAGTGAATACAAACTCTCAAAACATGGATTATGGCAACACTATAGAATAGTGTTTTGCGTAACTGTGCGTTGCAAATTATGCTACATAATTAGTAATGGTTGTATAGACCCACATCTATGATGTACATGATGCAGCTCAGCATGATTTGCAGTAACGAAAAACAAGCTTCGGGTAAATGTTAGCTATGCAAATTAGATTGTCACACAAAGGTAATGCTCTAACCATGTGTTTTTCCTGAACACAGTGCCAGAACTTGTCACAGCTGACATTAGTGCGTAAATCAGTACTTGCCTTTAGGTACCAGGACAACTGTAAGGTCGACCTTTTCCTCTATATTCCACCCACTTCTCGATGTTTTGACTGTGTATATGTTTTGCCTGTACGTTTTATGGAGGGCGCATCTTTGTATGCTTTAGATCGTATTTCTTGTTCTCTCCCACAGCAATCAAGTCACTTAGCCAATCTCTCTAAAGAACAAAGGCTGCCCTTCACCGCAATCAACGACGTAACGGTCGATCGGTACAATCTCTTCGTAAAAATTTGATTTCACTGTACTACTCTAAACGCACTTATGTCCTCTTTGAATTTCTAAGAAAGGGTGATCCGTGATGCTAGAAGAAAAAATTAAACCTCACTGATTTTTTTCCAGCGAGCCCATAATTACTATTTTTTGTACAAAAACAAAAACACTATGTCACTGGGGGGGGATGAATGGATGAATTATGAACACGGAATAGGTGTGGTGATTCTCTTTTGTCCGTGGGCTTGATTCGAAGGTATGGTGGAATAAGACAGCATCACGACGTTATGACTTTTTTTTTTAATGTACTTCTATTCAAATCGAAAAGCTTATCGTATACTCAGAGGTGAGAAACCGATCAAAATGTAAACCTGCAAACAAGCGAAACACATTATGTAGCTAAGCGACTAAGCTGGCATGCAAAATTTATGAACTGTACGATTGTTTCTGTTGTTGTGTGAATCAAGAAATTTTGTTCGCGCACCTGTTCTTTTACAATAAAAAAATGTGAGTACCGGGCCTTCCTTCGAAAATAAGGTCAAAACAACCTTCTTTTCGTTAAAATTTCGCTTAAAAAAAAGAAAAAAGAAAAACGCACAAAATGGATATTTGTAACTGTTTGGCTGCTAACCATTATTGTTGTTAAATTAATGGATACGCTTCAAATTCCTCTTTGCTGTTCTTTATCTATATCGGCTTAGTGGCATTACTCCCACGTCATTCATAGCTAAGTCTCGCGCTTCTTGTTCTTTTTCTCTGCGTTTTTGACGTCAATGCTTTCTTTTTAAGCTCCATTTCGCTTCGCAAAATTAGATTTCCCTTACGGCCCGGTAAACATGAAGCACCACGTTATTACTGTTTCCAAAACCCGACCGTTGAATATACGAATATTTCGTATTTACTCGTCATTCTGTTCTAAAATGTATAATATGTTGCCACAACATTCAGGGTGTCGGAAAAGCCGGTAAAAACAGAATCATTCTCTTTCCATATTATTTATAAAACAGTTATATTTTAAGTAACTGGCATTGACTATCCAATTCGAATAGAATAACGCGTTCAATATGTTCGTTCGTTGAAACGAGCGAAATTATCTAAAGCCATTTTTAAATCTGCTTGTTTGTTCACCAGCTTGGTTATATAAGTTATATGACTGTGGTAATATTATCATCCTTCTCTTAAAGTTAATATGAACTTTATGCTTTCCCTCCATAGGCAATACACTATACATCCCGTTTATTTAAAATCAGCATTGGTTACCTTGTTTGCTAGAACTGATTATTAATATTTCACTTACATAGTAGCAATAAATTTCATTTAAATACGAAAGCACTTAGAGTGACCGGAATCACTAAATTAAATTTTGTGAGGAGCACAGATCAGCAACCGAACGTCTTACCACCGTGAAACAATAAATGCTATAAAATCCGTTCATATATGACAATTTAATAATTATTATGGCATGGTTGATACAATGACTGCTGTAGGATATTCGCTCGAAGTAAAGGACTTAACACCGTTAAATTGACACGCATTGAGACTGACGATGATGTCAACATTGAGATTGTTTCGGACACGGTTTTTCCGACCATGACTAAATGAAAGTTGTGGGTAATCTGCTAATCATCTAAGTGAACGTAATTGTGGTCAAGACAGAACTTCTGCTACTTCTACTTAATGCACCAGCATTGTCAGGGGTCCACTGTCTCACGTTTCAGTGCATGAAGGAAGCTAGATCTGCACATCTCTAAGGAAATGCAAGCAAACTGATTCTCGCAATTTAAAATAGTGGCTATACTCTGTAAGTGAATTCGCAGTCTTGTATTTATTATAACCTACGTAGAAATAGGTGCAATAATAAATAAACGTGCAGAACCACTGCCAGGCATTTCATTAGACGGTTGGTGCCCAACAGAACCATTTTATCTGCTCCAAATATACACCTTACATGTACCCTTCAGAACAATCTAAATAGAGTTTATCACTACCAACGTTGTGTGCCTGCAATTATGTTATATTATAGATTTTTTTCCTAAAAAAATGCCTAAGGGCATAAAAAATGCTATAAGTTTGCTATAGATAGGATAGACCCACTCACGCCTGTGCGTGCCAGATCTTTCCTTAACGTGGAAAATGAATGAAGAGATATAGTTTTCTTTTAAATTATCAAGTGGATATCACAATTTTTGCATTCTTTTTTTAATGGAGGTCGGACTTATTTATCATTCATATCTAGTACAAGGTATTAATGGAACCGTACCTACATTTGTGGTTGACGTTGCACTTTATTTGACTAATACACATATAAAAACGCCAATAGAATTGCTATGAAATCGTTTCTGTAAAAGCAGAGGATCGCGACTATTATTCGATTTTGTGCTGCTAACCTGGAACAACAAATGGACGACATTAAAGGGAGTTTTGATTCCCTTTCAACTGTTTATAAAAAAGCGATATGCTACGTGATAACCCTGTTTAGGCTAGAGTATGGCACAAATCAGTTGACTTGACAGTAGTTAATATAATGGTACATAAATGATAAAAATATGTTTTCCTTATGTTTTTTCTTTATTACGTTATGTCTTCTTATGTTTTTTAATGTAATGTGAGCTAAGTTGGCGACAGTGAATGGAAAAGTGTATAGAGATTCTTATATTAGATCTTCAAAATCTAGAAAGCACTTCATAATTTGTAGTATTAAGTAAGTATAATTGTCCTTTACTTATGGAATTTTACTTGTCTCATAACATTTTCTCATATATTATTATATCTCACGTATTTTCTCATAACATTTTTCATGTTATCAAGGTTAGTAACATTTGTTATGGTAAGCTAATATCATACATAGACTAACTTCAGTGTTCCCGCTAATCTTCACGCGACAATGTTGTTAGCCACCTCACAAAGGCAACTTTGTAGTTTTCTACACCGCGCCAATAATTTTAGCGAATGGCTACTAATCGTTTCATCCACTGACCTATCACATCGTATCGTAAAGTTTGGTTACAGGCTTTGAGAACCCCACATCTAGAGCCCCGCTAATCTTATGTCAAACCCTGGACCCCATCAAGTGCGTTCGCCACCAAACGCCGGAAGCAAAAATAGCGTCAACAGTGCATAGAACTGTACCATTAGATGGTGTCAAGTGAACATTAAAATAAATACATGCGTCTTCTAAGCAACTTTAATCACATGTTCTAAACGTTCAAGTAATGTTGACAACGATATATGACGAGAAATTCTTATATTGAACTGATCAAATATTGATAAACAAACACGATTTATTGGTGAGGTCTGTGTGGGGCTTATTACATATAATATTATTATATATAGGCTGAGTATAAAATATTATAGTTGAAAATGGGCGCTACACAACATGTATGCTTAAATAGAGAAAGTTCAAAGGTATGATTAAATATTCCAATGTTCATCATTATGGCCCTTTGAATAAAAATACAGAGCACAAAACAAAGCAACGCATTTCTATAAAAGCTTTGTAACATCGACAACTAATAAAAGCAACAAGCTGTCTTCTGTTTTTTAAAAAAATTACCTTTTTAGGCGATGGAAACGACAGAAGTTTCTGTAGTTTTAGTTAATCTTACCGTCTAAACTCTCACGTCTAGTTTGACAGTAATAAATTAGACGACAATGCGCTTTGTCAAAGATCCTTCCTCAAAAGCCTTCCCGCCATCATTTAAAATTTCGCGCGAATTTGAGCCATGAAAATAGCAGAGACTCAGCTTTCCCCTGATGTTCCTAAACAACGTCTTGTTTTATAACGCGGTATTCCTGGCTTTACGCACAGGCCGTGCCACTTTTTCTCTAAGCCAATAAAAATAGTCGATCAATGTAAACTCTTTATGTACGTATGCACATCTTCTATAGTTAACCGCAAGACTTGTGGGGTGAACAACACTTGTATCTATTGGTTTAAATGTTCTTGAATTTCATCCGTTTCCGCATATCATAAGAATTTTCCTACGATTCTAATCGACTTTAGATAGTATTGCTATTGTTGCTTTAATTAAATCAATATAACAGAAGTTACCTGAAAATATTCAGTTGTAGTTGAAGCAAAATCATAGAATTCACTAAATACAAGTCGAAGTTTGAGTAATCGTTCATCTCAGTTTAATTATTCATAATCAAATTATAAGTCATGCCTTCCTTTCACCTTATGCATTCTACCATATAATACGTATCTGATGATTATCAGCCTAGACAGGAATTCGCTGGCTTCCGTGTATTTACCGGTCAGATCAGCATTTATAGTCTCAATCAATCAATCAGTCAGTCACAGTCTGTATTAAGTGCATCGAAATTTGAAAATTGGCGCGCTTACCTCTAGACAGACAACTAGCATCGATCTCCTCTATTCCAAACAAGACTGTGTAATCGCCGGATTGGGTGCGTATTAATTGTGTTTCAGTGTGTATAGCGATATGCTAAATATCCGGCGTTGGTAAGAGACAACCTTGAAATTTACCGACGGAGTCGCGGGGTGTGGAACTCGAGGAACGGGATCCGGCCATTCCGGCTCGTTGTAACCCATCCACATTGAAGAAACTCATATATCATGTTCGGACAACAGCCAAACAAGCCGTTTGCTTTCGGTGGTTCAACGTTTGGCCAACCAAACACAGCTTTTGGACAACGTGAGTATCATTTCACAAGCTTCGTATTATGTTTAAGGATCATCTGTTAGGTTCGGGTACAAAGCATTATGAGCGGGTGACCGCATACTGGTTCAGTAGATGTACCGCCTGTTCGATGAGCATTAGATCCTAATTTGTACGTTGGCTCTCATATAGAACATTTTGCCCTTAGAAAGTAAAACGTGCAACTTAAGGTATCACTTATCTTAGTATCACATTTGGCTGATGGAAAATATCACTGTTTTCCAACATTTATTGCCAACTGACAAACCTAGCTGACACTGCCGGTTGTAATGTCAATAGGTATATGAGAATAGGCATACGGTCATATACTTCAAGATGTTTAATAACATAAGTTGTGTCACTACGATGAATCCAATTAAGTTTTTTGTGTTAAAAACTTAGTACTAGGTGGAAATCCAATGTCAAAAACCACGGTGGGACATATGTTTGTGCATATCTCATGGACTTGTTATTAAAAAAATAAAATTTATTGCATTAGATAGGTTAGAGATATGGTTATGAGATAAAACCAGTTTTACCGAAAAAAGCAGCGCAACCCTAAAGTAAGTTTACTTTTAGCTGCGTTGAAGACCTGAAATTTATATATCGTGTGCTTTTCAAATCACGCAAACTATGGAAAAGGATGTATTGACAGAAGTATATATCGGTATTTGGTATTCAAAAACAAATGCTTAAGTATAAAAGTCTTGAAGAAATAACTCATTAGAAGATATGTAATAGATTAAATAAACAAATGAAGATCACATCGGCCAGACGAATTTAGCGTAAGTGCTGAAACTTATGGTATCGGCGAAAACTTTACTGCCGAAGAGTCCAAATTATGAGGTCTTGTAGGGTGTCTGTCAAGCGAGAAGAAGAGCAGCTAGAAGATAATATCAAGAATAGACCCTACCGAATATAGCTTCCCTGACATTAATGTGTGCATTATGTCAAACCACTTACCAAAACCACTAATATGACTTTTCTTGTATAACCCACTCGTTTTGCTGGTAATTTCGTGAATATAATGACTTACTCTAAAAACCGTGACCATCCAATTGTTTTATTTATACTAACTATATCACATATAAGAACTTCATTAGATGCGCATCCCATTTATGTTGTAGGACCTGTACGGCAAGGAAACGTAGTGGCAGTTAATATAGCGGAATAATTTTGCTCATTAAAGGGGAAAACTGGCGAAGTCACGTGCAGTTTAAGCACTTCTTTTCTCGTTTCCTATTACATTAGTACAGAAATTGTTCAAAGCTTTGCGTATGTGTAAAGATACACATAGCAGTTGGATGGAGCCACCTTTACGTTGCGTGGTAACTTAATTACTAGTAGCAGTTACGCATCATAGGATAGCGCCATACCCTTTTTATTACGTGACCACGAAATTTTAAGGACATTTTTCTAATTATACTAGACGCTAAAGGTCTAAACACTTTAATGTTTCATGTCGATTCTCAAATTGATTCGTATTGTAAATAACATATTCTTTTCCTAATCAGCAATACTGCTGGGCTTATTTCGCCTAGTAACGTTGATGCTAATGAGCCGCTAGTATCTGTGCTAAATACCTGTTTGTAGGCTTGTTTAACAATTGTAGCAGTAACTCCACTATTCAATAAAATACTTCGTGCGCACTCAGTATTATTTGGATATCTTGCTATAAAATTTACACAAGCGAGAGTCTACGAGTGGCGTTCTCTGTGATTTCACGGGTATAACTTGAAGTTTTTACTGGGTTTTATACGATGAACATACACTAAGCTATTGAAAAAGTGTTGGCAGTTTTGTAATTGGCAATTAACTCAAATCTTTTTTTGTTGTAAAGTCATATTAATAAATTAATATGCGCAAATTATGCCACGTTTCTGGCAGAAAAACGTTATAATCTTTTAACTGAAATACTGTAGTTTTTGGACGAACAATTGTGGCAAGTAATTTTTGCGTTCTCTCATCGAAACTTCTGACGAAACGAAGATAGTTCTATAGAGATTGTTTCAATTTCTTATACACAGAACAGTTTAATGATGTAAGACCCGAGTTATATGGCGAATGTATTAAAATTTCTTACGCAAATTCAATGTTTCCTAAGTAGCTGAAGATGCGTGCGGTTTGGCATTGTTATGCTAGAATACGACGTCATTTGTTTTTACTAGTTCCAGCTAATATTCTTCAGTTGTTAGCTTGCTAGATATTACAGTAGAGGTCCAAACCGATAGTGGTGTAAGACGCCAACAATTCAGAATAGAGGGTTCCTTCGACAATTCTACCAAACACATCACATCGCCTACTTTGGCCTCAATCTGGACTTTGCTACAAAATGTGGAGTAGATTTTTCTAAACACACGATATTGTTTTATGTAATCAATTATTCATCATCCGTAATCAATCGTTTTAAAAATCGCTCAATTTCGTTGCGTTCCTGAGGAATTTCACACATGGAAATACGATCAAGGATGTTCTTTACCGCCAGTTCGTATCGCATCCCAACATCGAGCTTTTTTTTGTGGTCAGCTTGTTTTAAATGGTCTAAAAATATTTGGTGGTAGATGTTAAGCTCTTTGGCAATCTTATGGCTGCTCCGTATCGGGCCCGCTTCGAGTCGACTACTCCGACGAGCACCGTTCACATTGAAATTTTTAGAACAAAAGCGACAGAGCCAACTTCAGGCCGTTTCGTCTAATACTGCATCTTGACCAAAAACAGTACAATTTTTTACAGGTCTGTGCAAAAACTGCCTACCTTTGCCGTAATAACATTGCAAAGTAGCGATTTTTTTTGCGAAAACTTCACTGACCTTCAAAAAGTGCTCTATTTTAAGTCTGAATAAAGGAATTCTAGCAATTTTTGCATATCTATTACTTCCAAATCTTAGATTTCAAATGACACCAACGCCGATTCGGGGCGACTTTTATTACTTGATATATATGGTGACTTTAGGTGGAAAAACGGTTAATACTCTTTCAATAACCCAATATTATTATACCTTTCTTTCCGAAACGGTTGAAATAAATAATAATTTAGCAATCGCTCCTGCAAACTTCGTTCAAAAAATTGAAGCGACATTCAAAACGAAGGCGTGACTGAAATTGGACATGCAAGTACCCGAACATAGTCAACTTGGCGTCTGCCAAAAATTAATTGGTGCCTTCCATTCGCGGATGCTTAGAAAACCTCTGTCATATAATCCTTTATTTGTCGTTCAGCAGATCCGCGCTTTTAAAACCCTGATATGGTTCGCCTTCTGTGAAAACTCTCTGCTCAACATAAAAAAATATTTCCCAAGTGGTTTGTGTAAACATTTCGGTAAAAAAATATGTTCGGTTAGCTTGCAAAAATAAACTTTCTCATTGTGTGATATTGTTCATTTAAAAGGAGATTTGTAATTATCATATTATGAACACTGCGGGGCCAATAATGGGCACTTGTGACATGGATGAAACCTGAGCTCTCAGAGCTATGTAATACAGATCCTGAGATTACTTCTACGACAGACAGCAAATATACCTGTATTGTGGCATGACTTGATGATATGCTTAGATCTGCTTGTCCATGTTGGTATAATAAAATACAAGTTTGTTATCAGGCGTCCGGAAAAGAATCATGGGTGGGTACACAATTCCGATACGGAAACGTTAAGCAATAATGACAAATATCGCTTTTAGTTAGAGAAAGCCCTTTGGCATAGGCCTTTTGATTAAACAAGAAACATTTCTGACTCTGACTTTCATCAAGATAATTAGATATCACTCCCAAATTAGATTATATATGGGCAACATAATTGGTGTTTCCGAATGCATTTCAGATAAACATTTCATGAAGATATCAATTTTTGTATAAATGGTTCTTTGAGGTCAATTGAGAGCCTTTAATGAGTTGTCGATGCGGTGTATGATAGGTCTTAAAGCGTACCTGACATAGATTATTACTCTCGGCTGTCTGTTTTTCAGCGATAGTTTATTAACATAAAATATAGATAGTTGTTTCCGGTATAGCGAGGTCGCTTATGGCATCTGCACTGAGGAGCCTTTATCTCAAAGCATCGGTCAGTCTGGGCCCTTTGTACGCACTTCTACACGCATACATCAATTTACTAAAAAACAGCACTTCTCTTCAAGATTTAAACGTCCTGCCTTAGTCCCGTTAAATACATTTCAAGCAAATTCTAATTAATTTAACTAGGGGTCAAATGAATGCATCATAACAAAGCTCAGTTTAGTGTACTTTGGTAGTTTCTGTGTGTGGGCTAATGTTTAGTGATTTAGAAATAATTTTTAACAATGTCATATTATGCTATTCTGCCATAATTTGCACTCTGTTTCTGTTGACATCCAACTACGATTCTTGTATTCATACAATAAAATTGTTTGTCCTTATATATTTTTAGCCAATTAAAATTGATATCGTTAACTTTGAATCTTCGATTCATATCATGTTATTGTACTTTTCTTTCTCGTGTGCTGTTGTTGTTACTTTCCTTGTCATTGCAAAATTGTCTGCTACATGCGGGTTTCCACCGCCAGGGCTGCTTAATCCAAACAAACTCACAACGTCAAGTCTATAGCTTGTGAGCTATTACATTGCTAAGAGCCATACAGTGAGAACCGGCTGTGATTGGCTAATTGGAGCAGCTACAACCGGTTAGATCTGCGCTGGTGGGTCGGAGTTAGCCGCCTATATAACGACGGCGAAACAACGCTAGTGTGCCATTTGCTGCGGGCGCGGTACGTTGTGAAAGAATTCCCTCTGACGACCAGCAGACAACGTTGGTAAGCGCCCGCTCAAACAAGCAGGATAATACCGCGAGGGGTCAGGATGGGGGAGAACAATTTTGCGTCCTAAAAACGACTCGGATCTGTCGGTGATTTGTATCATTCTATATTGCAAATAATATTCTTGTCTCTCCTGTTATTACATATAATTATTACCACTGTACATTCACGCACATTAATTTGTCAGCTACGTAATTTATACAATGGCATGCTATATACGATGTATATGTATTAAGCTGTTTATTTTACAAACATTGCATGGTGCACATACATCTTGTGCATATTACATACGAGCGCTTCCATTTATTCTTCATTAGTAATTCTAAGACCATCAAGTGACATAGTGTATATATTTTGTAGTTTTATGCGCATGTATTGTTAGTACATATACTCTGTACACTTTCTGTATATATGCGACAGAAATTTATGCAGCAAATTATCTGTATTTATCGTATAATTTTCACGTATAAAATCCAGTTCCAGTTCGCTCAATACAATTGAAGTAAAGCACAGTTTATCGCCCATTTCTACTAATGATTAGAATGTAGATTAATTAGATTTCTTCAACTGCAGTTATATTTTTGAGTATGACTAAACGTAACGTTCATCCTGTAAAATGACGTTATGACTGAATATGTGAGTGAATATGGCTAACTGCGGATTATTTGTACGAATCTGTGTTTCGGTAATTCGAAATGTGCTAATAGACGGAATCTGGGAGCTATTACTATCCAAGCTAACCATTTTATATGCTGTAAACATGAATGGTAGATAAGCTCAGCTTTAAATAATAATCATAGTGCAAACCTAGGTCTTTTGTACCAGCCCGGATCCTTATTTATTAGTACTTAAAAGTATAGACGTATGTTTTTATCTATCTTTTGCCTGTTCAAGTTTTTCGTTTGCCATCGAGTGTTATATACTATTAGAAAGCTCTTCCTTTTTTCTAAGCAATTTTTTCCTAAGGCATCGAGCAGCTAACTTTTACAAATTGGTAATACATTTGATAAGAAACGCAATAAACTGAAACGATTATTATTTATACCGATTTGGTAGTAAGCATTTTTGTAAAAGAGCTTATTCATTTTTTTAAAAAAACTCAAACAATATATTTATCTTTAGGTATAAGGAGTAAATAGCTTATCCGAAGAGATCTTGTTGAAAACATCAGTTGGATTTCAAAGCATGCATTTCTATTAATAGGTTATTCTATTATCTTAAACCAAATAGGAAATTTAAAGGGATTATTTGATAAACAGTCAGATATATGGCTGTTGCATTCTTCCTAGCGTTCCCTCTCAATCAACAAAAAGCTTAAAAATCAGTATAAAGAATGGCGGGACTTTTCGTTTTGGAACGTTGTATGAATAGTACTAATGCAGGGTACGGTCTGATCAAGTGCATGTGCTCGATTTAGTTCAGGCAGCTTCTTTGGCACTGTCACGCAAACTCATCCTTTGTCTCACAGGAAAAAAACAATGCGATCAGCCCTGCTGCATCCTTCGTTTTTCCATTTACGGCTTCTTATGTGGTCTAATGTGGAGCAGTTGTAACCGGTCGACACTAGACCGACGAGGAATGCTTCTCTGGTTCCATGGTAAATAAAGTCGAGAAGCAGAGAATTGGATGGAAATGGGCGGAAAACTTCAAAAGACTGCTATATCATTCATATGCGTATCGCTATCGTGTGCTTGTTATCATATTCGAGTTTCGTTCGGTCGCCTACACAGTGACTATGCGCCTGGAGCAGTTTGCCAAAATTGTGGCGTGTTCCGACGATTGTATGTCTATAATTTCTTTTTTACTCTCGTCTTTTTCATTGATCTTATTTTGAGTCGTAAGAGTTACCTTATTTATGGGTACACAAATCGGAGTAGAAGTCTCTGCACTTGTAAATATATAAGTATAGTGTGGAGCTTTGGTTTCGATTTACTTAATCTAAATTCATAGGGCAAGAATCACTTTCTAATTACTTAAAAATAGCAATAATTTATATGATTTAGAAAACGTCATTTAAACATATCGAGAGCCTTGCGGTCTGTTTTGTAATGTATACACGCAGACGCAAAATAAGGTTTAGAAATTCATTCTTTCAAGAAACAATTAATGGTGGTGCACTCAAAACGAATAAGTATTCACCTGAGCTTCTGCTACTGCGTGAATCAACTTGGTAATTAGTGAATTGAATAGACCAGAAAAGCATCCATATTGACTATTGAAGTTGCTAGCTTCATTCAGTAACTAGCCATACACACAGTTTGTTTTGTGTTGGGGGATAAGCTATCTAAAGAAGCGTTTAAAGGACATATCATATGTAAATTCCAAAAAAAAATAATTTAACAACATTCAGTAATCTGTTTGATATTGGATAACGTCTGCTCACGTAATGATTTTGTCTCTTATTTATCGATGCTTGTATGTCAGCTCAAACATCCGTATTTGGACAAACGTCAACATTCGGGTCCCCTGCAACAACGCAACAGAGTGGCGGATTGTTCGGCAACACACAGCCGTCCGGAGGACTCTTCGGTCAAACAACACCGTCAGCATTTGGACAGGCACCTCAACAACAACAACAAGCTCCTAACTCATCATTTTCTTTCGGAGGTTTCTGACTACTACTTACAATGATATATGCTGCTGTATAGTTCTAGATAGAATTCAGGCTGACGTCTCGCGTTGCCATGTGATTAAAGCAGGAAATTCAAGTGTTACGACAAGAGACAGAATTCAATTAGTTCACAAGCGCTTGTGCAGTTAGCTGCAACTGGCGATATACTTTATTTTAGGGGTATACACATTGTTGTTACACATCTTATTGTTTCTAGTTACCCCGAATACAGTATTTTGAACGACCCGTTGTGTATGCGGGAGTTGTATCTTTTAGCTCATGGATTTGTGCTCGATTTGCCGAATACGAGGCGATTGAGCCTCTACAAATAATTGTTCTGTGCTCATTTACTCGTCATGTGAAACAATTAATCTTCGCTAAACGATAGGGTCTTCTGATTGTTTTGGTTTTTGAACAGGCGCCCCTCAGCAAACGGCACAGCCATCGCTGTTTGGGCAACAGACAGCGCAGCAAAATGCAGCAACAAACGCATTCGGTGGTGGAGCCTTTGGAGCTCAGACAAATAGGCCAGCGTTTGGCAGTTTTGGAACGACATCCGCTGCCCCCGGCACCTCAACGGCTCCCGGTGGCCTGTTTGGAACACAGGGCACAGCAGTCCCAGGAGGTGCGTAATCTAATCAATATCTTTGACGTCTATTAGCATGCTCATTTACTTGTAGTTAGAAATCATATTAGCATAAACCTTGTACAAAACAAAATCTAAGTACATGACACACCCTGTACGTAGACCTAGTTCAAAATAAATGTCATATCTACGCGAACTTTTATATTAATAGAGGTATCATAGGCAAGTATTGAGCTATTAATCTGTTTGGCCAAAAGTGGACCTCCTCCGTTATGACTAGATTTTCTGTCATGAACAGAAAATATAAATGCCGTACTTACACTATGAGTCATGCACTTGATTGTAACCACCTTCTTTCTTTTTTCCGTAAAATATTGCATGTAAAAAATAATTTTTATTCTTTAAGGGGAGCCAAGAGCAAAATTATTAAGTAAGTATGAAATTAGTAAGTAGTACTGTAGCAGCATTGTCCTAGGTTTTTGTTGTGATGTCCCTGGCTGTTAAAGTGAAATTGCGTCACGTTGATAATAAAACACTTCCCCGTACAATTGCAGTACACAACCAATGTCTGTTACTGTCGACGATTGCTCTAGTGCAGTTTTATAAATTAACGTTCAATAAGTGTGTTCATATTTCTACTTGTCTTACTCATTCAAGCAATTATTATTATTTTTACGCTCTTATAAATCTCGTTTTTAAACATTATCTGTAACGAATTCCTATTTTGTTCCCAATATCTTTTGAATAACCTATAAATTTATTTTCTTATCTGAATTACATCTTCTAGCAGCTTAGTCCATTGTCCTATTGTACATTCTACTCTCGTCCAACCTCGTCCATTCGTCCATGTCTTCGACATAGACTTTTTCAGAGTATTCTCAAGTGTATGCATGCTGTGACTGTGGGCATTGGGCTGTGATTGAATAATCATGACGATCTTGCTGTGGTCCTGATTGCTGATGTCTCACAATTGTGTGTGCCTATGTGTGTTTTTCATGTCGACATTCAATCTTGTCGTATCTCAATACAGGCTTGTTTGGTAACGTGGTGTCCTCAACGACTGGTAGCGGTGTGTTCGGTGGAACGGGCAGCGCTTTTGGGGGCGTTGGCGTTGGGGTCGCGCCTGTCGGCACTACCATTCCGTTCAAAGTTGTAACGGGCACTGACACCATGATGAAGAATGGCACTACCCAGAATATCCAGACCCAACATCAATGTATATCGTGCATGAAGGAGTACGAGAACAAATCCCTCGAGGAGCTGCGTGTCGAGGACTATATGGCTAACAGGAAACATGGCTCCCAGAATGCCGGGGGCGCATTTGGCACAACCGCTCAGAATCCGGCAGGTGCCGGCCTCTTCGGTACTAGCGGTGGTGGATTCAGCTTTGGTAATACGGCCACACAAAATAAACCCCTCTTCGGCAGCGGCACCTCAGGCTTCGGAGCGACAATCACGCAAAGTGAGTAGATGAATAGCAGATGGGGACGCAACAACGAAACAACTAAAATAACAACAAAAAAAACAAACCACAGAAAATAAAACCACAAACCCTTCGAAGACTTGTGTCGTACTGAATCGACATTATATGGGGTGCGTGAATTTGTCAAGAAAGCGTGTGGCCCAAGATAGTCTCATTCGAGCTGACTGTAGGAAGGGTGGGTTTAACCAACGTTTACTGCGTAAGACAGTAAAGGGGCGGGCCGCAACTGAGTGGGCTGCAGTCGGATATTGAGGTTAGCATTCTCTGGGGGCCCAGTGTCGGTTGGTGTGATATATCATGAATAAATTTTAACGCTATTCACGCTATAAGGAGGCTTGCGCGTTCAAAAATGAAATCCTGAAATTGGTTCCCGCTAATCGAAGTTGGGACAGGGCAAGAAAAGACAATTTATCACCCAAATGGATCACCTGAAGATGATGCACGAAGTTCCTAACGAACCTGAACGTTAAGTCAGCCCAGCTTGTTACGAAAGGGCGGTATAACTGCTAGAAAAGTTTCAGGGCCCGTTTTGTTAAACGAGCTATAAATTTGGTTTCTGAAACTATTGCTTCTTTAAGGTAGATGCTTTGCCGAGACAGCGATTTCTCGTTTCCACTTTAGTACTATCATGCTGTCTATACGTCGGCGTGGTGTTTCTTTTCGCCCTTTCCCGTTTTTTTTTTGTTTGTTTCTTTCAAATATGTGCTGCTTCACTCGGCTTCCGTTAAGCTAAAACATTTTTTAATAGTATATTATCCGCTATAATATGGCAAAAATGAATCAGCTTCATTATGTATCGAAAAATCGAAAGGAATTTTAAGTTAGCAAGCGTTTTTTTAAACACACGGTTCTCTACTCGGATTACATCTCTATTTGAAATAATCCGTCATTCGAATCAACTAGAACGATGACTGGCTCTCACTCGATTCAGTTGTTTATAGTATATACTCAATGGCAATAAGAACTCATAAGTTTGCTTTTCTACCGGAATTCTGTGGCGAAAAAGTATTCTCTGTGAAATGCAAACTGTCATTTCCAGAGTTCTTATTATTCATTCTTATTGTTAATTATTCAGCTAACTGTTTTTGTTTGTCTTTTTGTTCCCGATTTTAATGTCATAGCAGCGACCAACGCATTCGGTACACCAAATCAAGTTGTTTCAGCGCCATTTGGAGCCCCCGCGTCATCCGCGCCATCAATTTTCGGGGCAACCACAACGACGACCGGAGGTTTCGGAGGATTCGGGACGGCGCAAAAGCCAGCATTTGGAGGCTTCGGCACGACGCCTGCATCTAGTACCCAGCCTGGAGCCACTGGTAAGTAATGACGCAAATATTATTCGTGATTGTTCTATAAAATAGTATTACTGCAAAGGAGAGCTTCCGAGCTACTGTAGCACTAGTGACTTTGATCTGCAATTCAATTCAGTTTCAGCTTAAGAAACACAGCTTATTTTTCACGAAATGAAAATCCTCAGTCAAATTGTGTTCTGAGCTTCGCTTTCTTCTTGTTGTTTTTTCACGCTTTATGTAAAATGGTGGTCTACGATTTACAATGTGTATGTTTGTTCCGATCCGACTCGGATTTCTAGGCGCCTTCGGAGCCGCAAAGCCATTTGGTGCAACGGGGGGTTTTGGCACAACCGGGACTACACCATTCGGAGCTCCTGCAACTGGCGTAGGAGCCCAAGCAGGTGTCAAACCTACGGGTCTCGGCTTCGGAGCAGGTCAAACAGGCTTTAGCATGACGCCGGGAACATCGACGTTTGGCGCTCCGGTAGCTTCATCAACAGCGTTTAGCTTCGGGACAACAACAACTACTGCATCAACTAGCCTGTTTGGTGGGAAGCCAACAACAGCTGGTGGCTTCGGTACTTCAACCCCGTTTTCATTTGGCAACGCAACATCTGGGTTCGGTGCTGCTGCAACGCCCACGGTAACTAAGCCTTTCGGAAGCTTTGGGAGCCCGGCACAAAATACTTTCGGAACTAATCTCGGAGGAGGTATGGATCGATGAAAGAAAGTCAAATAGCACACCGAACTCATTTATTCACTTTTGTGAGCTAGCATTTTAAACACTATACATCTAGAACTTGGCGTATTACGTTTTATACGTTATCCTATACCATACGTATGACGATTTCACGAACCTGGCTAAAGCTACTGTCAAAAGACAATGACAAGATTTAGGAATCACTGGGTTATTTAGAGCCATTTCTTATTGTATTATACATTATATAACGTGCTACTGTTGTTGTACTGTTGTTTGATTAGTTACCTATTTAGGAGCGAGCTTGTAGGCAGCGAGAAACATGGTACAAATCACAATTGTTTTTATTTAGTACAAGCACAATATTCATCAAGTTCATGGAACTCACTCTGTCTGCATAGACGATGGTGAGAACCCTGCGCTGCATAGTGGGTTACTAGACTTCTGTTTGACCTTGTCTGGTGCATACGACATGGCCCCCGTTCGATGGAAATCATGATCGAATTCTATCAAACGAGGATCATGACGGAATTTTCTACATCATTTTACCAGGCTTTCTTGGAGTGATGGTGTTTCCGATAGGTTAAAGCGGCGACGGAGGTCCTCGGCGAACAGTGACGTCCCTGCCAAGAGGTAGACAGGCCTTATATGAGCTGTCCGATGCAATCCCATGGCTTTTTGTCCAGTTCAAATATTTGAGATTCTCTACTGTGAGGCCATCCCAGATTAAGCTCACCCCGAGTACGCAACTTTGAGGTCGAAAAAGTCGCAAAGCGCTTACGAGTGACAATCGGTAGGGGCTAAGTATTGAAGACGAAACGAAGCCTTTCTACATCTTTCTGTAATATGCTGGGAGAAACTTCGGCCGTTATACGAGATCAACAATTTTAGGTAGGTGAATCGACTCATATACATCAGTTCGGCCGGTTTGAGAAGTATAGCAGGCTACAACTTTGCCGCCTCTCGATTTCATTGTTTTGGTTAAGCTGTTGGTCAGTTTCGATACGGCAAAATGTAATTTAGGTAGGGCCTGCTGCACGCGAAAGCAGCTGCTCTCTTATATAGCTAAATTGTGTGTAAAGGATGACTTTTACTATATTTGTGGGCCTACATATCTTGTCGGGCAAATCTTTAAGCAAGACTAAGAACAAAAGAGGGCTCAAATTATTACTTTAAGCGTCTGGGAAAACGCTGACAGCTCCGACATGCTATCGTCGATTGTAACCCTGTTCTCTTGAAGTATCGCTACTATTAAGTTCACCATGTTTGAGGGAACGCCGATGTCAACTTGGATCTTCAGGACTAAATTCCTAGCGGAATAATGGAAAACAGCTTTGTAATCCGCAAACACTGTGTAGATACATTGCCGAAGGCTAGTAAAAATACGCTCGATATCGATATCGGCAAATAGGGCCTTCCACGCTGTTTTGGTCGAATGCTTTCTCGTGAATCGATGTTGCCCCTTGGGTACCGCATCCGCACGTTCCAAGAGTACGTTTAGTTTCATTGCCAAACAGATATGAGAAAAGTTTGTAGCAGACGCTTTTCTTCACAATCCCGCGCCACGATGTCGGTTGACTGGGATTGCTTTTGCTTTCTGGGATAACAAAAAGGTTGCATCCCTCCAATCAACAGCAAGCGATCCGACACAGAGACGTTCAACGTAGAAAGTAGTCCTGCCTTGCGACAGCCTCTCGATGATTTTGAGGTGCTCATTTCAAATCCATCCGGTCCCGATGCTTTCTTTAAGCATAAGCTCTCGAACGTCTGAGCCATTTTCAGAACTGTGAACTCTTGAGTCAGCCATTTTGCATTCGCCTGTTATCGATGTGCTGAGTGGTAAGATCCTCTAAGGTACGATGTAATTAGATTAGAACATTTTAGCAAAGTGGTCGAGAATTACTGTTGAACCAATGGGACGCGATGCAGGTCTGTGGTGGCCAAACAATTTGTATGGCTGCGGTTCCGCCTTTCTTATGAGAACAGCCTTCTATTATTACAGGATTTTTCCGCCGGGTAACATGTATCTTCCTTCAAATTAGTCCGGAAGCTGCGGCCAGTGGTCCGCTGTCGGTTGTAAAAAACCAAATAAACAAAGCAAGGACGTAGTGTTCTTTATATTGCATACTGTAGCTAAAAAATATAAATATTATGGGTAACTCATAATAGTGCGATGAAATTAAAACTAAGCGGTTGAATACCACATGATTCTTCCTTGTGTTGCCCGCTTTGGCTACGTCAGACGTTCCACGGCTGTTGTTTATTGCTTAATGTGTAACGTTTTGGTTCTATATTAAGTCTTCTTTACGAAGAAAGACAGACATTCAATACTAAGCTTGTTTTTCTTTGTTCGCACTCGAAATCTTTCAGGTTACAACACTATGGGAATGACGTTCGGCCCACCCGCACAAAATCAACCTGCTCCTAATCCTCTAGCTCAGTCTCTGGAAAATATGCGTGCTCAACAACTTGTGTTAATGACATCGATACCACTCGCTGGCAGCGACTCATTCTTTAAGGTAGACATGAAAAAGGACCAACTTCGACCAACATCTTTAGCTTCGCAGAAAGCTGTCATCGAGGATATTTCCGTCAAGCCACGAACAATGCCTATAACCAAGGTGAAAGTGACGCCGGTCAGCCTGGGTTCGAGCAATATTAGCAATTCGTCACTATTTGCTGGTCTCGAAGACAGCGATGCGAGTCCGCTAAAAATACAGAGTCCGAAAAGGTTTACTATCAAGCCAAAAAGCCCGCCGGATAACGTACTTAGTCTATCTTTCTTTGACGTACCACTTAACAGTCCGTTATCAGATGCGAGAGGATCAAGTGCGAACGTAACATCAGCTGGAAGCGGCGTAGTCAGTGGCGCAGAAGCCGGTCCGTCCTCTACATGTACGCCCCTTCGGGGTTCCACTGGTCTTGATTCAAGTGGCGGTAGTGGTCGAGAACAAAGAAAAGGCGCAGCTAATGACACTATTCGAGAAGATGATACCGCGTTAGTTGTTAGAAATGGTCATATGGAACAAACGATTCTCGGCGCAGAGGCTAACAAGGAGAACGAGAATCGCGTTGGAATCACTTTGCGCCGGCCTGGCTACTATACGAAGCCGCCACTGTCCGCATTGAGACTTGACGGCGCTGGCCAATGCTGGGTTGAGGACTTTACAATTGGCCGTACAGGTTACGGCTCCGTGATGTTCCCTGGCAGAATGGACGTGCATGGGTTAGATCTCGACAGTACTGTCGTGTTTCGCCGTAAAGAGATTACTGTTTATCCTGATGAGTCAAAAAAACCTGAGCTCGGTCAGGGCCTTAACAGACGGGCCGAGGTATCACTCGACGACGTTTACCCGATTCGAAAGTCGACGACAGAGAAAGAGCTGATCACAAATCCAGAAGAACTAATTGCATCTGGGTGGAGGCGACGTCTCGAGCTGTACACAGTCAAAATGGGTGCCAAGTTTCTCGATTACGATGAAAACACGGGTCGCTGGTCGTTTCGCGTCGATCATTTTAGTCGGTACGGACTTATCGACGAGTCTGACGACGAAGTAGAAATGGTTGAAACGAGGCCATTACCTCAGCAAGCAACGCTGCAGTTACAGCAGCAACAATACCAGCAACATCAACACCAGCAGCAAGATGCTTCAAATTTAAGAAAAATTCCTGTAGGAATATCCTCCGAGGAGAAGCAGATTAAGATATCAAGCGATGAGGATGTAGATCGCATGATGCATGTGACACTTGCAGCTGACAATGTGCTACCCACCGACAATTATCTCTTTTCGCCTGCGTCGTACCAGGTTAGTCAATGCCTGAATCGGGGAGGGCAAATATACCTCTGGGGCTCTAATCATGTGCCGGTTAATAAGATATATTGCACTAGTGAGATTACATTCATCATGTACTGCGTAATGGTTAAGGTCTTAGCACGTAGACTGCGAGTTGATCGAGGGATATGTTTAAAATGTTGGAGCGTTAAAGCAAAAGCAATGAAAAAGATTGACGAGAAAATTAATAGATAAAGTATTAATCAGTTCCACGACAAAATAGTATTTGTCATGCAGGTTGCTTGGAGGCATAAACAATTTGTCCTGCTTCTACTGTAGACGTAATATATCTATAATAACCTGAACTAATGGGTAGCTCAGTACCAGACGACCATGCGATAATATGCCATCATTAAGTTTATTATCAAACAGTATGATGCAATTCATGAACAGTTAATGATATATAAATGTTGTGTATGAAGCCTATATATATGTAGCGCCATGCACGTTACGAAAGATCGATTGGTGTACGTCATAAAAATCATCAAAACAACCGAGCAGCGTTGTAAGATTAAGATAGGCTTTTTCATACTCTTCGCGTGTGTAAGGGATAATATAATACTATGGGCTATAGTATTTAACTTTGGGTCAGTTGAGATCTGTTATTTTTACCATTCTTACCATGATGACAGTGACACTGCAGGCGTGTTGACTTTACTTATTCTTGCCGTATATACATGATGTAATTTTGTAGCTTGTTAAAAAAGGTAAGTTTGTAAGATGGAAAGCAGGCGGCAGGTGATTTCTAAAGCTCATTAGATTTAGGCCCCTTTAAAAGGTGTAAAGCCGTGTTGCATACTAATTTGTGTATCGCTATTCAATAGCAGTTGTCCACTCCTCAGCACCTGGGCACTTGTGCATCGAGCGGTTCGTCTCTACGGGTCAGTTTCGTTCTCATGTAGATATTATCTTTTCGTGTTTTGTGCGACTAGTTGAACTCACTGATTTCATTCAAGCCAGTACAGCCAAATGGTATTTGAAGACGTAATCACGTATAAGCTGCACTTAGCATTTGTCCAATTTGGATAAGCTCTGTATCCAGCTGTTAAAAATTAATATTTTCTGCGTTTTTCGAGATGCATTTGTGCAATTTTTTATGCATTACATCTAACTTTATGCAAAGCCGAAATGTTTTTCAGTATTCGGCTTCAATAAGACCGAAACTCAACTAATTATTGTCTCCCTTAGAAGCTTACACATACAATTTGGTAATTAAGGAAGTATAAAAAATTTCATATTTGTGCTATATTTTTTTCAGAGTAGAGGTCATTTCGCCTGAACAGTCGCACAAGCTGAAAGTACCAATATGTTTGTTGTTTATTGTTGCCCAGTGACGACGGTACATTATCCTTGCTGTCTGCGACTACGAATTCTGATCGGTCTATGTACGAAATGATTGTCATGTATTACAGATGTGCCATTCAATGCAGCTGAAAGATGGAGAACTACAGGGTATGAAGGCTTCGTTGTTTTTGAATGAGATGGACGAAGAGGAACGAGAGTTCCGCGATCCAGCAAAGGGTGATATCGTCGACCAGTGGAGTAGCCAACAACAACAACCGTGTCATCAGGCCTACCCGATAAAGACGCAACCGAACGCGTGCCTTGTAGACTCGGCGTTGAAACCAATGATGGGTGACCGCGATACCAACGAGACATTGTTGGGTAAAAGCCCTACGAAGCAGCAGGACGTTGCATTACGAGCTGATAGGATTCATCAGCCCGTGGGAGTACCTCTTTCGGCTAAAAAAAATGTTGTAGACATACACGATGAATTTATAAGTAAGTTTGATAAGTTTCCCACGAGTCATACAAACTCCGATCCATTGGAAAGATGCCAAGTCGTCCACACCGCCGCTAGATTCGAAGTCGAACGGGTACCCGATGAAGCGTCGATCTATTCCTCTATTGGCGCCAATATCTACCCGAATGAGTTGGCAGGTTTTAATCGACTACGAATGCGCCCGTTTCTTCATCAGTGGACGCTTGCGAGGCTGTCAGATAAGACTTTAAGCCGTCCTCTTAATATTGCAATGCTTGGCCATACATCGGGCGCATCATCGGTTTCATTTGAGAAAGTCAATTTTCGGGGGTCCACTGAAACTCTAACAGAACTCATGAGGGTTCAGTTAAATAACTCTAATGTGTCATTCGACTCTAACGGACTCCCGTTATACGCACCGAAAGTCGGTGTTACGTTACTCCAAGACCACATACGCCGCCTGGCCGACCAACAGGACCTCCTCGAAACGGAATTGCTCAACACGCTGAAGCTATGTGATGCTCTCTGGGGTGATAGTGTTCCCGATTCGACCGACCTCGTTCAAATGGAGGCTTCCCGCAAGAGAGCGCTCTCTGCATGGATTACCGGAGTTATGGAGGGTGTCGTAGCTCAGGAGGTCGCCTCATCAGAAAATCGACTTCAGGCGATCATCAGCTTGTTGAGTGGGCATCAAATCGCGGCAGCCTGTGACGAGGCTGTTGCGCAGGGCGACTATAATCTCGCTACGCTCATAGCACAGGCTGGTCATGATCAGATAACAAAGCAAATCGCTAAAAGTATGTGCCTCCAATGGAGCGAATCACAGAACGACCAGATGATTGACGCCGAAAGGCTTCGCATATACGCACTATTATCTGGCTATCCTAGATGGACACTGAGTGATGGCACGGAAGTGAACGTATGCGCCGGACTTGACTGGTTGCGTTGCTTTGCCCTTCATCTGTGGTATTTATGCCCATCGAACATGAGTATCGCAGAAGTCCTAAGTGAGTACGAACAGGGGGCCCAACAGTATGCCACCAATCCCGAAGTGAAATACGGTCCAGAAGAAAGCGACGTTCATCAACATTATCAGAACCCTTTGCACGTATGTTTTCAGCTCATTCGGTTATTTACCGATTCGAGCCAGACAGTGGAAAAAATTTTATGCCCCGACACCGTTCTTAGCGTACATTCTCAGTTGGAATACCGCCATTGCTGGTTGCTTGGTCTGGTGTTACAAAGCCTTGAATACCAGGTGCCCTGCGCGGAAGAACTGCACGTGCGCATAGCTTGCCAACTAGAGGCCCAAGGTTTGTGGCAATGGGCTGTTTTCGCTCTGCTCCACATAGGCAATCCGCAAAGACGACAGAAGTGTGTGTATGATCTTATCTGTCGGCACGCCACTGCCACTGTAGAGCTATCTGAAATGGACTGTTTTTTGACTAACACATTGAAGGTCCCGGCAACATTGATCTACAAAGCAAAGGCCCTATGTGCTAGCTACGAAGGCCGACGCGTCAACCAGACCAAGCTGTTGATCTTGGCTGAGGAATTAAATGAAGCTCATGAGGTGCTCAGTAATCATCTCGCCGTAAAAGCCATCATCAACGAACAGTACTCACTGCTTGCAGATCTGCTACAGAAGTTGAGCACAGGGAGCGTTAAAATACCCAATTGGAATCAACGTGGCAGGGTCTATCTCAACTATATTCAGTTGACAGCCCTCCTAAAAGAAGTTCTTGCCGCCAAGGACGATGAAAAGGCCATCGAGCGCATCATTTCAGGAACCGACCACACTCTTGAAAGTGTTCTAGCGTCATTAACGTCAAAAATCTCACGCCTTCCGAGTGGGACTGCTGAACAGCGTCTTTGCCAAATCGAAATGTCAAAAACGACTTTTACCGCATACAAAACTGTTCTTACAGTAAAAAGCATGTCAGACCCCCACCTTAAAAACAGCGCAGTCCGTGCTATATGCCAGCTGCTCAGAAAACTGGCATTGCCAGAGGACACAGTTGCGCAGGAATTTCGGAAACTCTCCGAAGAATATCCCGAATACCTTCCGTATATGGAGGTATGAAATAAAGTAAATGACATAATTTGCTAAGGCAACGCGCAGCCGATTCGAGCAAAAACAGGTATCGACAGCAGTTGGCAAGCGAATGAAACATCATGTTCTGAAACTGTGAACTTTGTAACAAGCTTATTAATAGATATTCAGTCAATTTGTCATTGTGTATCTGTATGTATGGGTGTGGATGAACAATAATAGCGTTATTGCAGAAAAAACGAAGGATCTGAAGATGAAGTCAAAATATGTGAAAATATGTATTCAAGGGCGGGAGATGTGTCCTTCGACCTCTTTAGCGTTAGAATACATAGGGCCCTCGATAGACGGTGCGATATTGTATCGATAACGTGATTTCGATGGTATTAACAGTGCATTTTTTTTATATAACTAAATACGTGCCACCGTATATAATGACGGCAAGAAATCTATACCAGTGGACTACGTGTAGCATGTTTTCATTGACTACTGCAGCGGCCAAAAGTGCTGTGGTGTAAACTAAAAATGCTAGAAATAATTTCGGAAAAAATTATCTTGTATATGAAGAAATGTATTTCCACAAAGTGCTGTGTAACGAGTGAATAAAGTGGATTTATTAAATCTTGTGTTATTAGATGAGTATATTTCATATATATAGATACATCTATTGAGTAGCAGGGACCTACACGGTGGAGTATGTATTTCGACCTACCAGTACGAGCAAAAAAATTATGTATTTTACAAAAATGTTTCAATTGAAACGTTTGAATATGTTAGAAGTATCGCTCGTAATGGTCACGTTCATTAAATTTAACCAACATCTTTTTCATACAAATGGGATCTGAGGCACTCTCTAATTATTAAAGTATTTCTTCTTTTGCATAATAACAGTGTATCAAGTCGTATTGGTATGTGTAAACTCCTTAAAATGTTGCCAAATATGTTACATACAAAAAGCTATGGGTGGATAGCAGATCAACCGTCCAAGAAAGTAAAGCTTCAAAACGACTACATTAATCCAAATGAGACAGCGCTGAAAATCTCAAAAACACTAATTATTGAAGCTTACGTGGACAATTAAATCGGCTATTGATATTCTGAAATTTAAATCTGTTACACAAAATTTAGACGGATCAACAATATTTTTTAATCCCCTTTGGTGAATTTTCAAACCCTTACTGAAAATATTCAGGTTTGCCTTATGCACATTTCAGAAGCTGCATGAAAACTGGCAGTACTATAGCCTGTCGATTTTGGGCAAAGAGTAGGTTTTTAATCTTGGTAATGGTAATGTTTCGTTTTGTCTGAAGATATTGTGCAACAGCTGATCTTCACTCAAATTGCAAACACGACGTACTATTCCCACGATGAATTTTTGTTATTCCATAAGAAACTGACTGTCTATTAGTGTCATAAATAACAGATGAACGGGCGTCCGCTGTGACAAACAGCCCAACAGTCTGTCCGATTTGTAACATTACTTTTATTATCGAAATTATTTCACTTCATAGTTAACGTATCACATATACGTAGCTAGTAAATATTAGAACTCAATCAGCAGTTGACATTACATCATTGTATTACAAAATATTAGAAAAACTTACAGGCCCACAAAAGTTAGTGTAAATATATTAAATATGAGCTAGTTAAATGAGAAATTACGTATGCGTTCCTGGAGTTGCCTTTAAGTGTTGTTTTTTCAACTTAATCTTGGTTGTGCCCGTTTAGCATTCCCTGACGTTTGCAGTACTCACGAGATGTTTAATTAGCTACATTTGACACACCTAGATACTACATGGTTCAGAAACTGCTTTAACGAAAGTTTATGCGCCGCCATTTCCAAAGGTTTTTATCTACTTATAAATTACTAACTACTACCAAATAACTTGCCTAACAGATTAAAATTAAATAAAAATAAAATTAAATAAAAATAAATAATAACCTTAAAATAAAATTAAAAGAACGAAAATGGCCAGTTAAATAATTTGATTGTTTGCATTTGTGGAAAAAATCTCATTATTATCCGCGTTTCCCAGTGAATTTAATGTGAATAATGAATTTAATACCACCCTTCTAGTAAATAGTAGAGTTAATACTAATACTTATACTAATACTTAATTATGGTAATGTATAATAAAGACAAGCTTTGGTCACATATGATTTGTTGCATAATTTATTTACAGTTCGCGTACGAACGATGAGGCTCATTGGACAATAAACGGCGGCCAGCTTCTCCGCATGGGTCGATCACAGGCGCACCTTGTGATATGGAGACCGCCTTGTCAATTGATATAAATAGGCAAAGTTACAAGGATATTATACAAACTAAACGCTAACTAATTATCATACATCAGACATTCTATTAATATTGTTTTCGTGCGCAAAACTATTTAGGCTAAACAGTCGTACGTCGAAACACCGGTTCCATTCATAGAAGCCCATGGGAAATGCCTAATTCAAAACAAATCTGCTTCTTAGCTCGGCAATTGGTCGGCAAAAATTGGTCCTTTGACTGGCAGCGGCATATCTATGTATTTTTACAAGGTGGATTGGCTTTCCTACACTCACATCCGATGCTGTTAGCAGCTAATCAGTTTATTGTACAACCCTAAAACATAAAAACAACAGTGTTTTCGTACTGTACTAGAAGAGCATCCACTGACCTCCACAGGGACAGCACCGCAGCCATCTCTGTTCCCACGCTCGCATAACACTTAAATTCTGGCTCGATCTAAGCATCGACAAGCTGAAGCAACGCGTACACTTTCTCACTTGGACAACATGCTTTCCCAGTGAAATGTGCCGAACAATGTCTGTATGTGAGGTGCTCCGCACGGACCCCTCAACGGTTCCAGCTGTTTTATGGTGATGAGTGGCGACAAAATCCGCCATCATACCAAACTCCAATGCTAACGGAAGTGGTTGAACAAACAGCGCTGGTCCACAGACGCCTTCGTGTGAATGGCTGGCTAGGTCTAGGGATGGTATAAGAATTTGGGATGGAAGTACACTGCACTCCTCTAGCAACGTCGCGTCCGGTTCCGAGCCATGATTTATCAGCGTTTTCGTGAGTAGCTTGAAGAGAACGCCGAGCACATCTAGATTTTCCGTCATACGCGTATACACCGGCAAGCAACTCTCTGACAACAGACCCCACATACGGAAAATTACCAACAGTTCTCGGATGGTGTTAATGCTCTTTGCATCTTGGATGAGACCACCACCAGGAAAACGTTGTCGGTGGCATATCTGCAAAAATAGAAACGGCAAATCCAACGATACAAAGTTCAGTGATTTGTAAGCGTTAGGAACCACGTACATTTTAGGATCTTCTTGTACATAAAGATAATGAACTATGTTGACGAGACCAACTACTTTATCTTGAATATATTTAAAGAAAAAGAGGTAGGAGGAAAAATAACCAGAAAAAGAGGTTATTTTTCTAAAGTAATGCTTAACGACAGCATCGAAAGTAAAATTTAATACACTTAACTTACCTGTAATGGCAGTGAAGCCATGAGATGTAGGGCTAAGTCAGAAACCCACTGAACATGATGTTGAACTGAAGGAAGAATAGCTGGTTCAACAAAAAATTCCCTCGTGTCGAGATTCACAAGAACTTTGTCCATTGTGTTGCTTACTTGCGCGCGATCATTGATTAACGCCGATAGCGTATCTGCTGGACCTCCATCTGGTTTCGTCTCCCTAGGTCGAAGTAATGCCTTAATTCCGCAGCTCACGGCCGACAACATCATCTGAGCATGGCAATCACCTGCCTTTATAAAACCCATGTTTAGAAGACGATACAGGCTGCCTTTGATGGCTAGAAAGCGACTTTCATAGAACTGTTGTATGCCAGGAGGTTGTTTATCAAAAACCTCGCAAAGTTTTTCAGACACCTTCTCGATGAGGCCTGGTCGTAGGCTTACAAGAACATCCCACCAGTCAACTCCTGTACATGACAAAATGCAGTAATAATTACTATAACATAGATGCCACTAGTATAATACGTGAACACTTAAGGTGCTGAGCAAAGACAACGGTAATTTATTGTTTAATAAGACTATAACGGAAAGCGATTCACTCAGCAAGAACTAACCTGTAATAAGACAGTATTCGAGAACAGTCGCTGCAAACGGCACGCTTATAGGTGCTCCTGGCTCGGTAACTGGTGGTAATCTGAATAGCGCTAGCTGTGATAGGCTGTCGATAGCAATAAGTACACATCCTGTGTGACTGATACACATATATGATATTTGTCCATGCTGTTGACTCTTGATTGCATGAGGACTAACCATAGTGCTTACACTACTTAAACACGTTAGCTTTTCACGGGCAAAGCATTTGACACTGTGATCCTTAAATGCAACGACTATACACGACTGTGGTCGACTTAGCTCGTAGAGGCTGAGCCGCGGGGTTGCAAGTGCCGCCACCGGTGAAGCGTGCGAACTTACAGCGTGTAACCTCCAGCTGACACTTGTTCTGTTCTCGCATTTGCCGACAAGCGGATGCAAACTAACTGTTTCCTCCGTAAGTTCCCATAGCTCTAGTATGCCTTGCTGACCGTTCGTAACTGATACAACGACGGCATCCGAGGCTTCCTTTAGAACACATCGAAGGTGGGTGACTCTTCGATAGCCTTCTTCATTTTGCGAATTCGGACAGAAACCGGAAAACGGCTCAATATTTATTTGACATTTGTCCTGATCCATGACGAGCACAATAGCGAAGCATCGAACTGGAGAACGTGACAGACCATCGCTGCAGATAGCAATAATCGACCCGTTTTTACCGTAATTAAGGTCGACAAGCTGTAGTCGATTGCGAAAGTATGTTAACGGCTGTGACGAAGAAACTATCGAATTATCACCGCACAATAGGACAACACACACAAGACCCGATGCACTAATTGCCAGACATCCCTCAGATCGTTTGCCACCCATTCGCTTCATTGATGGTTCGAACTTCAGATGAGAGTATTTCTCCAGATACATGCAACTATCCTTTTTCTCTATATTCACAGCGACTTTCTTGCCGCTATGAAACCAGACGCCGGCAAGCAGATGTTCCCCGGGAAACTTTGTTGTTGACACTAGAGTCCACTGGTTGAGTAGAAAGTTGTTCATCTGAAAGATGAGGATAGAACCAACAGCGTCGCCAACCATAAGTCTCGTGCCACTTGAGTCCCATTCAAGACAAGTAATCTCCTCGTTATGGTTAAGGACTTGCCACGGATGCCAAGGCGTATTCAGATCTACAACGTACACCCCGAACGACAGAACTCTACCAGGACCATCCAGAGAATCGGCTGTGAATGCCAGTGCACTTCGAGACGATACGGAACACTTTAAAGCTCTCTCTCGCCATTCCGCATTCGGAAGCGAGGACGGTCTTCGAAACACGGAGTAAACTTGCTCCATGATGTACCTAGTAGATTCGGGCCCGCCCGGTAATCACCTTGAATGCAGGACTAAGATTAGTGTGACCACTATCGTATGAACATTATCTATGGTCTATTTCTACATTACCGGCTTTTCACATGCCGCAAACCCTGCGAACACATTACAACTATATTCAATTGTAAACAACGGCTCATTCATCAACAACCATCGACACGCCATCAAGTCGATGGGTAGCCGTAGAGCGGTTGCGGGCTGTTGAAATCTTGGCATAATATCGTCTGCTTCAAATGTTCGCGCCTTGCTTACGCGTTGCATGCGTAAAAGCAGCTTATACATTGCGTATAAAGATGTTTTATACGCAGTGTATAAGGCCCCTCAGTCCCTATAAGCTTCGAGTTTTTCAGAAGAGACGGCTACAAATAAGTACAATATATATATATTTATATATATATATATGTAATATGATCAGCTTTCAATTGCTTATTGAGGATGCAGATCATCAACAACTATAATAATTTACTTACAACATAGTATGGGATATGCTGATAAAAGGTTTTCTAAGCATTTCGAACATTACAGTAATTTGCAGTGATATTATGCGAGAACGTATATTCTAATCACGGAATAATGATTTTTGTGAGCAGCTATTCGAAATGTTACCAACGCCTTATAAAATGATGATCTACTGACAAAGTGTTATCTACTATTTCCTTCTGCAAAAAAAACCCAATTGTTAACAAAATGCTACTCATTGAGCTGTTAAAAAGAAAAAGGGCTTCTGGGTAGTTCTTATATATGGAATGGCATAGAGATATGGGTTGATCGTGTACTGCTAAATAACTTTTAACCACCATTCTTTGATCGAGGACGCAAGATTTAACGAAAAGTTATCGGCTATAGGCAGCACTATCTATCGCCACCACTATTCCATCGTCTTTTCAAACAAGACGATGTTTGCGAATGCCGCTCAAGTACAATGGACGCAATTATTCTGTGGGTGCACCAGCGCCATGGGTGGTGCATCAGTGCAGTTTATCTCGCACGATCAGGCCTGTGCCTAAATGCAGTAAGAACAAACAACGAATAGGACTTCCGGTTTCTTTTTTTTGAATTAAAGCTCGCTGGCAAAATGATCTGTTATCAGTGGGCTCACTTCATCTGCCTTTTTATCCTCCTTCACTTAAAATATCTTTCAAATAAAATTACCACGTTCCGCGTTGGCAGTCTAAAGCGGTGCCAGAAGTAGCAGATGTAAAACTGGAAACATTAGGTCGGTTTAAACGAAAAAATCACTGGAATATCTGCTACTGCACAAATATGCTCCATCCAATTAGATTCATTAAGAAGATACTGATTCTATTTTTCTAATATGACAAACAGTTGATAACTCAGAGGCGAAAGCATCGTTAATGAGTGTATGGATCGTCTCGAAAGTGGTTCATGGACCTGGGAGTTGGTTGGACGGAATTAATTGCACACGGGAATCGAGATGACAGCCAATATACAGCAGAGGCCATTGATTGATTAAGCTAACGAGACATAAGCGCGACAGATATGACTCGGTTCATTCGAACGCGTTACAATGGAGTAGAAGATAATTCACACATTATCACAAGCAATAGCCGATATAAGTTCCGGAGTGGCGCCAAACACGTTAACAAATTTTTAATCTGAAGGTACATCATGAAACAGAATAATTAGTAACCACAAATAATAATACATACTTGTGTGCGATTAGTTTGTGCCCTAGCTATTTGAGAGTCTTGTATGCTATCGCTAGATATGGATTTGCAGTTAGTAATGCTGAAGTTCTCGAAAAAATATGCTGTGAAATGTAAAACGTTGATATTTTAACTATTATTATTGTAATTATTATTATTATCATTATAATAATAAATTATAATTATTATTGCATAACTATTGTATTTTGATCATGTTGTCGTATAGCTACAGCAAAAAATTTGCGCTTGTTTTCATAATAATCCAAATTTCTCTCTAAGCTTTTGTGAAAAAACTTGAACAAGTCTCGCAAAGAGAAGTCTATATTAGCGGTAATCGACAGTCCTCGTGATGGCGTAGTGGGTGGCGTGTTTGCCTGCTAATCTTTCCGAACACGTAATAGTCTGGGTTTTAACCTGAGCTGTGGACACACGGTGCATTTTATGTTGGGTATCGATCGTCTTACGGAACACCTACCGTGACTCAAAACATTTAGCGGCAAGCGAGAGCATTTCTAATAGGTTCAGTAGTAACAATGAGAACCTCAAACATAGTAGTGGTACGGTTAAAGCGGCCTGCAAGACCAATACGGGGAAAGATTTCTAGAAACAACAGTACTGGGCATTTTAACTGGGCACAGAAAACACTCCGTTCGAGGCGAACGTGTCGCTTATAAATACTGAGCATCATTCTGGACGATTCGAATCTATGGGATATTTTCAAATAACCGTTTTCCTGTTGGGAAGTGAATATCACAGCATTTTGCCAGCCAAACAGTGAGAACATCCTATTCCCTAAGTAACTTGTATTCTTAATCATAACTATTATATTTGAATTCATGAAATGTAACCATCATGTTTATACGGATATGTGACGAAGACAGTATAAGAAACTTCTTGATCTTTTTGAGATTTCGTTCGATAACAACAAATTCGTGGATGAATGTTAAATAAAATTGGCCGGAATGTGTATTGTGCAGATTAGTTAGTTAATTACATCACGGTAAAAACACGGTATCAAAGGGTCGAGTTAACTAGATTGTCCCTACTGCTATAACTCTAATGTAGCCCGATCTCATAATCAACAAAGACTAAGTTTCGTTCCACGGGATTGGTATTATTTATTCCTTATTGGAGAATGGTTTTTCAAGCACCACCTCTATTAGGCCATCAAAGAAGGGTCCAGTCACCGCTTTCCAATGCAAAGAATTGGCTTTCTACTTCCAACATTTTTTCCACCATATTCGCAATCGTTTTTCTACGGTTACCCTTAATGGCAAGAGAATCGGCGACATTTGCTCCTACCTCCGAAAAAAATTCCGAGTTCTCCTGGACAACATTTCTAAAAAACAGAAGTGCCAAATCTATAAACAAGTATTTACAAAGTTTTCATTTGAATTTGAACTGGATAGTTTGCAATTAATCTCTGTTCAAAAATATGCGCCTATCTACAAGGGTCACGTCTATTGTCAAGCGTCAACCAGGTAGAAACCACGCCTTTGGACTTTCAGGCACTTACCTAAATAAGGCCACGTCCTCTTACCATCGCCAAGCGTCAACCAGGCAGAAACCATGCCTTTGGACTTTCAGGCACTTACCTAATAAGAGTTCCAAGAGCGGTATGAGTGAAACCGTCATGACTTTCTGTTTCCTTGTTAACGGCTTTTCCTACGGGTTTCGATTCTGGTCTATCTAATTTAAGTTTCTCGTTGTTTCGAGGGGAGTCATCGTGAGCAATGAAGTGGTCTCGAAAACGCTTCCAGTTGGGCCGATCGGTTATTGCATACGAAGCGGCTTTTCGATGAGGTGATGACGGCGAAGTGCTTTTCAGATCTAGATAAATTTCATCTCATATTTAATTTGATGCACGAAGAATATACGGAAACTCTGCCTTTCCGAACCAAAAGTGAGCTATTCAACTTTAACAGTTAGTCAATTACCTGAGAATTTAGAGTAAACTCGTTTTTACAATGATTACAAAGTTATTGATAGGTTACTAATACAAATATAAAGCGCCGTTAGTATAACGGTAACAAACAGAAATCGTATCTCTGAGTCAGCATGTGCTTTCTTAGCCCAGATGCCTAGATAGTCGTTCTCGCTTGGCAAGTAATCTATTTTGACGTAATAGTGTCATTATAAACATGATCTGTGCAAGCATAAAGCGTTTTTGCATAAACGACATTTTTTAAATATCTTAGCTCATATTTTTTTTACCATAGGATTGCCTTTACTGTATTCCCATACTCTAAGCTAATCTTTACTATCTTGTTACATCTCATACTCTACTCAGAAGACAAGACCTATGCCAGAACACGGTTAAATCGATGAAAAATACAGCAGGAAAGAGTACCCTGCTTAAATATTATTAGCGTGATCGCTGCCGCGATCTTTGAACTACGGAGTGATTTTTTTGATTCATCGTACAACGAGGCGTTAATAAAGCGAAATTGATTTTAGACAAGACAACATTGTCACGTAGTTTTTGTGACCTAGAAGCCTTCGGCTGCTTGTAACACGTACGCCACGGCATCGGACGCAAGTCCCTAACTATGCACTTATCTACGAACGTTTAATAGATTGTTTAATAGATTATTATGAAGTTTAATAGATTACGAAAAAACATGTAGTAGGTCAAGTTTCGAAGACAACAAAGAAAAACAAAAAAAAAAGCATTGCGATTTAGAAAATACTATTTTGACGCACGATAGAAAGCATTATTATATTGTCTACCTGCGAGCGATGGGCGGTTGGAGTCCTTGCCCCGTCGTGAAATTTCCTTAATAAGGTCCAACTTTTGGAGATTCATTTCAAGTCGATAGTCGTACGAATATAGTGCAAAGATACCAGTTAACAAAAGCGCGACCACACAGACCAGTAAAACGAAAACCGACCCGGACAGAAGGGCCATACCTCCAGGCAGAGTGACGTCCCTCACACATACACCTCTTGTCGAAACACTACGAAGGTCAATAAGAGAGACTATACAATTTTTGATCTTTGAGGATATTAGCGGTGCACACCTCTGAGCTGGCAAGGTGTATGATCAAATGTGCCTCAACGCTAAAAATATGAAAGACCCTCATATGGCCCCCTATGGCCTCATACTAAACTTGAATGTACTTAGCAGTTTAGTTGCAGAGAAGGTTCATTTATGTAAACATCTCACTTACTGGTTCGAAAACGGCATTCTTATCTCAGGCTTGATTTGAATAAGGGTTAAGTCGTATAGAGACTGATAAGGGAAGACAGCCGGTAATTAAAACTTCATGCTTATTGGAATACAAATAATATCTTTACAGTATGTTCTGTTAGAGAAGAATTGTTATCATCATCGTACTTTCTAGCTGTAATATCTTCGAAGTTGATCTTGATAGGCCTCATTATGAACTGATGTTCTTGCCAAAAATATTGGTGGGACAGATTTTTGCCTGAACATGGAAAACCAAATTCACCTTCGGATCAGTACCTATAATAAGCCTATTTACAGTATGAGAATGGTGGAATTTCATCAAAATAGCAGTAAAACTGTTTACTGGTTGAAAATATTATACGGATACAAGGCAGTGAGAGGGTTTATTGTAGCACTGGAAAGTATATGAAACGTCCTTAAGATTGGTTTATAACGCCCATTGATTAGAATGTATTCTGATTTTTCAGATGTGTGCTAACGGCACAAAGTCACCAACTGTGAAATTAGACTGAATATGTTGAGAACTTCAAACGAGAAAAACGCCCCTCTGGGCTTTAACGATCGTTATAAAGTTATAACCACGGACTACAACTAGGGCGCGCATCTAATGTTGCCATTGATGCAACAAACAGTGTATCAATATTTGCCTCCATACGCTTTCTAACCGGTAGTATACGTGTAACGCAAATATAATTTCAAGAAGTTACAAATCCATTTTTTGTTTACTCTAGATCAGTCCAGACATTCGCAAGGAATAGAAATGTAGTTGTTCCATGTGTATCTTACCGATATAAGGCAGTGCAGTTACAGAAGCCCTGCACGCAGGCCGTTAATCCTATATCAGCTTGAATGCAATCTGCGTCATTCTGGCAGGGTGATCCATACTGTCCTGAACATTCTATATTTGCGTGAAATAGTTATTTGTTATTAGAAAATTCTCATCGACGACATCAAGGTTTAAAATCTTCGATAGTGAAAAAAGACATTGATGTTGCTATCACCGTTGTCTCATTTCGTTTTCTCTGCTTTTTTATTGCTACACGTAAGCAAACGTTTTTATTATTTTTTATGGAAAAAAAATGCATTCTTATGTAGCCGCCACTGGGTTAACTAATTTTCAGCAGCCTTCTTCGAGCTTTAAGGCGCGTATCTGAACCATGTTTACGGGTTTGAATATGGAGATTGAAACATGGTAGCTGCACTGGATTCCGTCACTTGCAAGTAACATCACCAAGCAGAATTCCGATTTAAACAAATTCATAGCACCTTTACATCAAATACGAGAAATATTTGATGTAAAGAGGAAAACACTGCTTACTGTTGTAAGCAAACACGGCTGTTTAGTCTTGATTTGAGCTCCGTTATAGAAATCAATTTGAAGCTGAAATAATTCGGCGCTCACTATATAACGACATTACGTATGCTTTCCTTCTCGCGTATGATTTCTCTAAACACTCGACTTAAGCAAGAAAGCGTTCCCCATGTATGCCGACACGATATAAAGTGCTACGCTTGAATGTTGGTTCCTTGAGACAACGACTCCATATCTACTATACCTCCAATACTAACGGCTTTATCTGACTATACTTGATCGTACGTAACGACTGACACTTCTGTTTACCTTCCAGCACAGAATACTATCAAGGTAGCCAGGCAAAAAGACTTTTCGAGAAAGTCTTCGAAATATTCGAGATATTTCGCGGTACATATTTGTGCCTGTGGCGCGCTGAATAAATCTCTCCAACCGTTCATCCAATTAACTCTTGTTAACAACATCTAGGAATGGCGCTAATGTGTTCGCTCAAAACTTCGATGCCCAGTCCACGATCTTCCCTCGAGTATTGCCGCAGCCTAATTGCCCCTTTTTCTACAATACCTCCAGATTCGAAGTCGTCTGACCCCTGCGCTATTATAGGATGTACTGCCTCATGTCACTACATGTTTTCCTTCGTTTCCTTTAACAGCGCAGAAGTGGACGGCCTGATACCAAATAGTATAACTCAGTCCTACTTGAGCGAAAACAGTTGTTTTTTCCAATAATTTTATAAATACTTTTATAACGAATTGTACAAATAAACTCGTATACTTTATGCGCACGAAACTAAGCTTTTTCTATATAATTCTATGTATTCAATTATTGTGGAGCTAGTTACCTCCATACCGTATATACTATTATATTAGTAATAGTTCATTTAAAGCTCGATGAATAGTTTACCTAGTCGAATCCAGGAAGGATTCTTGTAAAAGTAGACTAGTAAGCATTCCAATTATAGCTAGAGGCTTGTTTATGAAACGTATGGCTAGAAACGTTTTCCTGTATGTTTGATTAATACGTTAGAAAACCCATAGCATTTGAACTAGCGTGTCAGGTAATAAGCAAGGACAACAGAAGAAATACCCCAGAATCTGTCACGACCCTCACGGGGATTCGGAACATAACCTTCTATGGTCCTCAAAGAGCCAAACATGAAACTTAACTAGAAAAAATACAAATTATGTTCATTCAATACGCTTACGTAAGTGATCCATTGGTACTGCTAACTTACCGAGGGCTTGGTTTTGTTTCTGCATGCATGGATCCGTAGACCGTTCACAAAAAGCTCCCTTCGCTGTACATGAGGCACTTAAGTTCAACATACTGAGCAAGCCTCAACAACGCCAATAGAACTATGGAAAAAGCTTTGTTCTTATCGACGAATTGATGAAGCTGATACACGAAGCGCAGTTAGTAGCAGTTCTCAACACTATTTCCGAAACAGGACGAATAGTTTTTAAACTGTAAAATCCATAATATTTTACATGCGACTCTCGAATTTCGCAATTTTTTTGCGTTTGGAAGACCTTAAGCATATTCTTGAATCCGTCATCTTTGACGGAACTAGTTTTACAGAATATGTATTTACCCGAGAGTCGTAATCCGCGAACGTTGACAGACATTTTAAAGATTGGTCGTATCTACTTCAAGACTTCAGATGTTGCTATGTGACGTCTGTGTATAGTAGGTTTGGAAAACTGGTGGCTTAATATAACATGCGACGCGACACAACTGGACGATTATTGATTTCGTAACATAGTTCCAGCACAATTGTTGCTTAATATTTGTCTATCTTACTATAGGTCTTTGTGGGATTATTAAGCTCAAAACGACCTTTTAAAGTGGCCCGCCTTCTTCTGGGTCCTTCTGGGGGGACATAATTAGCCTTTTTACTTCAAGGTGCCACAACAATTAAATATATAACAGCAAGTGCGCGTAAAGCCCGCGGGTGGCGCTCTGTTCTAAGCTATCCATGCTACAAAATCGTAAGGTCTGCGGGTAGGTTCGACCAAAATGATTCCTCAGAAAGCACAATTAGTCTGATGTGAATCTTGCTGAAAAAGGCTGCGTAGGAGATGGAGCCGATTGGACCGATACTCTTGTCCCTAAATGACATAATTCGCTGTTTACCGTAGAGTGTATACTGAGGTCAGCGATTTCACGCTAGCTGGAAGTTGCTGACCCGACAAGCACCGGGGTCGCCATGAGTGTTCCGCGCTGAAGATGATCAAATATACAAATGTAAATTTCTGCGAAAGTTACAAAAAACAGTATTGAAACTATATTGTGGAAAAAAGCTACTAAGTTTTAGCTATTAGGATTTAGCTTGTCGCTATTGCTACTGTTATAAATGTAATTAACATTTTATACGTCAAACACGACGTGTTTACTAGCAAAACAGGAGAGAAGGTCACAAGCAGCACTCTGGCGTCTGCTAACGCGACGTGCATTAGAAGCGTGCTCACTGCTTCAAATATGCAGTTTTATTACTACTTAAATAGAACTGTGAAAAACTGATGCGGAATAACCGATGATTTCCGCACAAACGTACGTAGTTACCTGTCTTTAATTATCTTTACTGGCGAAGTCGACAAATGACGGGGTCCTTTCATTATCATTTATTAGTCTGTTGAGAGAAATCCACTTCTAAATGCTTCACACAAAAAGTACGGTAAATAACCACTAACGGTATTCATGGCAGCTACGAACACCAGTTCGTTGTGACTTTGAAATAACTTACTGTAACTTAACTCACGTGAGGCGTACTCTAAATATGGTGAATAAAGGATCGTATTGTCCAGTGTTAAGAATCTACGGAGCAGGGCATACTTGATCGTTTTTTTTGAACGACACAAAATCCTTAGACGTAACCCTTGTAAATTGTTATTTTATTACTATACGTTTTTATAGGCATTTTAGTAATAAGAGTTATTATTTGTTTATAGTTTCTGGTAGACTCGTAACAAGAAAAAAAAAAAAACGATCATAATAAGTAGCAATAATTCAACCTAATAGAATTGGGAAAAAAGCCTTATGACCTTTTATTATTACCAGTATTTGCATTATTCCCAGGATGTTGAGGAAGCGTATAAAACACGGTGGAATTCAGTGGAGTCCTGGTCATGGCATACTTTATAATTGTATTGATCAATATACACCCATTCCTGTCGACTGTTAGTGTTGTATGTATGTGACCAGCCGTGTCGGCGCCTATCACAATGGGGCACAACTGTACAAAAGATTATTAGAGACAATTTTGCAACCACGGCTGTTATTGGAACAGGAAATCAGTTTGGAGTCGGAGTCGCCCTTAAACGCACCATTTTTGATCACCAATCAGCTCTGCAGATGACACAGTACGTCAATGGTGTACGGTGTAATACGCTCAATTAGTTCAGCTAACTTGAATCTTAAATAGAATCCAGAAAACGCGATCTCCTAATACAAAGAAGTAGTCGTACAATGGGGACTGCGTATCGTCTCAAACGTAGCAATGTACACTTACAAAACTTTTTTTTTTTTATTCATCTTTTCCGTTCTAAGCTTAAACAACAGAGTGAACCGCTTAGCTTTTCGCAGCGCAACACAAATATTGAAAATAAAAACAATCATATTTATATATTTTTCACTAAAATTTAAAACAATTTTCAACACTACCATTCCGCACTACAATTCGGACAAGGTGGGGCACAAAAAGATATTTTGGTCTTCATTATTTCGTAGCTACCAGAATAATAATAATAATAATAAGACTTCTATATAAGCGCACCCATTCCTTCCGAGGATTTAGGTAATTGTACGAGGATATAATGCACATATAAATGTATGTACCCGTAGTCAAACAAAAGAATATTTAGTACCACCTGCTAATGTTACATTTCGACGTTTGGGCTGCTACAGTATAAAAACTAGCGCTGAAGTGATTTCAACACGATGCGCACTCGTCTGTTTTTTTGTGTGACCAGTCCCCAGATATAGTGAAAGCTGGCCCGTATTAATGAAAAAAAAAAAAGCCATGATTTGTGGTATTATTACGTTAACGTGTTAGGAAAAACAAGTAACCCAAACAATTTATAGACACCATTGTGACAGTCTAGATAGTATCAATGCGTACGCAATAGTCGGCGAAATCTACACGGACAGTCACGGACGTGTCATGCGCACATTGTTATTCCGTCAACGGCGGGGAGGCACAGGAGTTAAAGACGCTGACTATGGACATATATAAGTGTAATAGCTGGCCAAAATAGCCCAGAGTCGAATGAATAACAATGGCTAAGGGTCAAAGGTTATCCAGGGTCCGATGAAGATGAGTCTATTTAGCGATAGGCGAGATGAAGTTGTCTGAATGGTTGCGAGATTCTGTTGGCACAAAAAATGCTCGTGGCCAAAGCATTTGTGCGAAACAGTTGCCTACCAATAGCTTTACTCGCCGTTGTAGGCAATACTCTGGTTAATTATTATAGTAATGCTTATTTCATATTTGTGTTTAACTACCAGCGTTTCGTACTCTATCTCGAAGTGGCTCAAGCCAAAACAATCATTTATCATGTATCATGTACATGTGAGTCATTGTATCGAATAAGGGGTTTAAAATGTATTTAATGGTTAACTAGATTCACGATAAGGGTACGTCGTTAAATGTTGTTAAATCAATAACATTATTATACCTACTCTCGATACTAAATATAGTTAATTCCTGAGAACACATATGGCCTGTGATCGTTCAAATATAGCCGTGTACGCAGATATAATAAGTAGTCGTAAACGAACTATCAGTGTTTTCGATGAGAAACTATGATTATTGCTAAGCATACAAAAGTACGAAATCTGAATGCCAGCCATCCTAGACTCTAAGCTAATACGCTACAAAAGCACTGAAATTCTGAAACCACGCGACCTTCCATATTCCTCCGGGAAAGTCGGAACCTTATCACTGCATGTGCTTCCCTAAAATAATCACAAAATTTTCCGATCGCTGCAACTTACTGTGTACGAGATAGTATTACAATGGACCGCCTTATGTAGACCTCGCGCAGTCGTTCCACACGATCTTGATGATGACGGCAAGAAAGTACAAACTCAACAACGTCGACAAGTTGAACTTGTTGATGGGCGGCGTTACTGTTTTTTCAATGCCCCAAAGAAAATGATATCCGATATAACTAGACATGTAACTGAGAGCAAATGTTTTAAGCCTTTCTAGTTCTGCAACGATCGTAAGTAACCAAACAGATGAATAAAATTCTAACGAATAATGTGACAGATTGAAAATAAATTTAATTGTTTCTTCAAACAAATTTACCGTTTCTAGAATTGGTTAACTTTTTTCAACAAAAATTTAGGAAGATATCAATAAAGGTAACAAAAGCCCAACCACCTGACACAAGAGTGCGGGTCAAAAACTATCTGCCAAAAATATCGAGCACGAAATAAATAGTTGAATACTTCGATAATAATCTCATTTGATTCGGTGTGGAAGAGCTATCGAGTATAGCTATAATTAAAGCAAGTATACTTCGAGATGTTTGCTGCAGACAAGGCAAATAAAGTATCAACCTTAGGAAAAAAAGTCACACTATTATTTGCTTATAATTGAAAGATCTATCTATATAGAAGAAGCTTTGTGTGTAGATCCAAAATACGGTTGAAAAGATAAAGGGGTAGACAATAGTAGATGCGCATTCAGTTATTCAGTAACCTACGTTTTTAATTTTTTACACTGCGAAGTTCGTCGTTGTTGAGATGAAAGCGAGGAAAAATACTGAAAAATCATATTGCATACTTCGTAGTGAGAACGCGGAGTGAGGGCAAACCCAGGTTGGTGCGTTGTAAGGCATCAACTAGATGTGAATACGCCATCAAATTATTTTGCTTCTAAATATAGCATAGCGACCTCTGAGTATTCAATTACACCCTTGCAGACCAGGTCCACTAGTGGCAATCTTCACAAGGTTTATATTTGTGTTTTTACATGCGGAGTTTGCGCAACGTAAAGGCAGCGCCTTCTAGCATAGAACGAGGTTTATTTATGCACTTTTATTATTATGAACTAGCCAGCCTAGTATAATAGATAATATTTAAGTGATCCTGACCAAGTTCATGATCTATGCAATTTATCGAATACGCTACGAAATAACGATACCGCTATCATTATTTTATGTCCATGAATAGTCGATGTCGTCGATTTCATAATCGCGTGCCTTCCTAGCCCCCCCGGGTTTCTTTCGCCGCTCCGCGAATTGCCCTTTCCACGAATAGTCGAAGCCTGCGGCGGAAGAATCACCGTCGCTGTTTTGGTTGTGCCATGCCTCACTGCTTGTTGTCGACAACTTGACTTGAAGCTCTGCAGTGGAGCAAAAACGCACGGGCCGAAGGTGCCCCCTGTGACCAGCAAATAGCACTTATCATTGGCGAAGCGCGCGATAAGTGGCGGCAAGCGTGTTGGGCTAGCTCCCGTAGCCAGAACAAGAGTAGTACCTTTGAATTAACTAGATCAGGTGTATAGGTTCAGTACCCCGCCGTCGGCATCCCAGAGGGCAGGCTTGACGGTGTGGTAACGGCAAGTAAACTGACCCCAAAAGTTGCCGTACGGAGGAAAAAAATTTGCTTCTTGTAAACGAGCAAGCACGGCTTGCGAAAAACAGATGTCACACTGATGGTTGCTGCATATTGATAAGTTTTTGGGTGTTTGTAGTAGGCAGCGACTAGTGGTTTGCCTGTCACGGGCAATTTGACGTTTACGAAGAAGCGATTTTGACGCACTGAGACAGCGAGTAGGTTTAGGGTAGAAGTGTTGTTTTAGGTATAAGTTTGTTTTGTGTCAAGTTAGTTGATGGTGAACGATTTGTGGAGATGGAGGAAATAGTCTACCAATTACGGTCCGATAGGCCGTTTGTCCGGGCAGCTGGCGATAAATGGCTAGCAAAATTGTGCTTAGCAGTGTTTGTTGTCGTCCTTGTCTCAGTAAATGGAACCAGTGCTAGCAATTACGAGGGTTGGCATGCGTGGGAAGTTGTTGGCACGGATAATGGGTGGCAAAATGGTAAGTTCTAAAAAGTTAACTAAATAGTTACTAGTCTAGTTTACGTTGAACCAATACGAAGGCTAGAAAAGCAGTTCTATTCGGTTGAAGTTCCTTCTCATCGCGCTCATCCTGCATAATGTTTTATTTCGATTTAACTTAATAAAGCAATGCTCAACCGATATAACGTAAATAGTCGCTTAACATTTGTTCGCGTCATACACGCGACGGCGTGTGTCAAAATGAAGAAAGAGCTCAAATTTTATGTCGTCATGCACCATGGTATGGGTTTACGCGCATGTTTCATCAGAGCTTTTCTTATTCTTCCTATTAGAACGGTAATTTAATCAAACCATTGTCTTGTATGAACTGATCTGTGGCCTGATATTATAGGTTGAAATAATCTCAATATGTAAACTAGCAACAGTCAGTCGCTGTATACGACGTTCAATACATAAACGAGCTAAATCACGTTATCACGCAGCTGTCCGGCAATTTTTCGTAATTCTATAACATTCACGTTTAAACCCCATATATTTTCGCTATCTATTCAAAATTGTTACCTTTTTTGGTAGCATCGAGGAACACGCTGAGTTTTTCGTTGCCATTAGGTGTTTGCAACGGATTTCTCCGTATTATTAAAGCAGATAAGCACTATTACGCCACTGGATACTTTTTAATGTAGCTTTATGGAATTATAGTCTATCAATTTTCTGGTTACATACATGTCAAAAAGTACCAGATGGGCCCTTCAAAAGTTTGCATACGAAGCTCCTAAGAAAGGTCCCAGAGAAATGAAATGATAGTAAAAGGATTAGTCGTCCTATTTCAGCGTGCTCTTCCACGCCTTACGCCACTTCAGTCTGCATTAATTACAGTCTTGATATTTGGGAAGTTTACTCTAAGTCGGCAGGATATTTATTTAGTTTGTAGGACGCCGGTCCATCGACAGAACCACAGGGAAGTCCACCAACGAAATAATTTTTGTTGATTTAGCTTACTTTCCGATGGCCTAATGGCAGAAACAGAGGCCTTTCTTTGCATTTAGAAGGAAAGGCTAGCTGTTGTTTCAGAGAGTACCAATGACACTTGGATAAGATGATCTGTGAGCAACAAAACGGTAAAATACAGAAAAAGATAGACGACACTACGTAGCTTGGCTATAACGACCGTGCGGTTAACAAGTGTCTATAGGGGATAAAAAGTATGCGAATTTACCAACGAATGAGCTCCATTCAAGGTTTCTTATCAGAGTTCCGACAATTAGCAGTTCTATGATAAGCATAGGAATTTAGCGGTACGGATGTGGCGGCTTTCGTTTAAACGAAAATTGCAACCACGACAAACTATGAAGCATTACGCAATTGGCCTACGACCGCAACTTCCGCAGAAGTTGGTCGTTTAGCACTCGTTAACTTTCGTTCCATGGTTAGCTAGAAACTGATTTATCTAAATACTATAACTGACTGACAATATTCAGTTTTTGACTATTGAACCGGACCAGGGTCTTAAAAAATAAACACAAATTAAAAATTATTTTTACATTACTGCTGTAATGGCGTTAATTGGCCTATTGAAAGTGACGTATCATTACATGCGCCTTCTTGTACCTCTGTATATTCGACCAAAAAAACAGTATAACGCCAGTTAACTGATCAAATTCAGTTCACATCGTCACCTTAACAATTAGCAGCAGATATATTTATAGGTCTATTTTATTCAAAAGATCCTGATAACAAAACGTTGTTTGTTGCCAGGGGCACAATTTTCTAAGGCCCGCGTTTCGTTACACTATCGCACCACCCGCTTGCCGCTTGTATCAACCCTAGCTCAGTCATACAGATCATTATGGAGGCGTACGAGTCTTTGAGCGGTCCACAACTCGCAGTCCATTATTGCAGTTGCTTAAAAAATCTTAATAGTAGGGACCGGTGAAGACATTGAGCCACTTCAATGGTCACCATTGGCGCTAAATTGTGGAACTTTTTTTTTTCTATTTTACATCAAAGCTGGCCATCACGTTACAATCACGGTCCATCAGATTCATGAGGCAAACGGATCCGTGTTGAACATACGGACGCTGGTGGCTATGGAGCCCTGTCCAGTGAATAGCATGGTTCTGTCAAGCAAACTGCTCTAGACCCAAATTGATGTTATTAGTATGGTGATAGGACACTCCCATAAGATACTGATCAAGGCTGAAACGTTAATCAAGAGTTGGCAAAATCTATTCCAAGCATTTAGTGTTGGCTCAGCGACGAGCACTTAATGATCATTTATATTGCGAAGTGCAGATAGACAATGTTTATAGTTTGTTACGATTGTTTAGGTCTTACCAAAGCAGTGTTATTATTTGCAAGAAGCATTATCGGCGGCATTCTCCCTTTCGGAACCCGAATAACCTTACGAACAAGCCGTCCTGGAAGAATGACTGAGATGTTGCTCTCGACAGAAATCGGGTTAGCCTACATTCATTTCATCTTATGGGCTTGTCCTTCGTGGCTCATCAGCCTTGAAAACGGAGCCGCCACTGCTCTTGAGATGGTTCTCAAAGTTTCTCCCAGCCACTTGGGAGTCCAATCGAAGGCTTTGCTGACGTCAGTTTACTTCACGAAGTAGTACCTGAAGCAAAGACCACCCGTTATCAGGCTCTTTATTGAGAGATTCCACAGTGGATCTAAAGTCAGGTTGCTGATTTAATTGTTATTCATTTAAAACTATATGTGATGGATGGCAAACAGATTAATGGACGAAATGTTGCTCCACCTTTTAATTGCATGAGGAGGTGGGCAGACGATAACTGCGAGTGCTTTTCCCAAAAAGATTAAGTAAATTCAGGTTTAATTATGGCAATCGCAAGCAAGGTGTTGTCTTTTTTATTTTATTTAATTTAACATAAAAGATCTTTGACATCTTTGAGGCGGCGTCGAAAGTTCATGCCAGATAACTTGTTTACCCACATCAGCGTAACTGCTCCCGTCGAGAGATATTTTGCCCTACGTGGGTTTATGTAGGAGTCACGTGACGCATTAATTCGCTTAAATTAGTTAAGTTGATAAGCAAACACTTGTTAGTGCACGATCATGTTTAAGCACGGCGCCATTCCGAATTATTAGGAATTAAGAGTGCTCTGTAAGCATCTGCATGATTCGTGAAGCTCCCAAAATAAAAACTGCTTCTATATGAATGTAATACTATTTACGAATGAAAATCCTATTTTTTTTTGTTGTTTATTTTTATAAGTTGCTGGCCATTGTAGTGTCAAACTCCGATTAGATTAACACTCGGTTCATCGTCAAGCACCCCATCTGGTTCATTTCCGTTTCCCAAACGCACCTCTCTAACCCATACCCAGCGCGTCATCGGCCTGTCGTACAGCTTCTTACGGCGCGCACGTCTTGATCGCATCAATCAAGTGATAATTTGTCGCGTTATTGGAAACACGTTAAATGAATATTATCAGTATAATCACTAGTAATAAGGACACGTTATCTTCAAATGTGTATCATCTATCATTCAGACATTAGGAGCCTATTTACGATTCAGAGTAGGTCTATACGTCAAGAAGTGTGTGGGTGTACCTAACGAGAAAATTGTCAGGTATCCAATACTGGCCAGAATAATCGAAATATATAGGGTCATTACTTTATCACTGGTGGCAATTATCATTCCGTTATACTGTGGCGATGACTATCGCATGATATTGTATATTGTTCAGGTAGTAAGATATTTTCAACACGCATCTTCGTGTCACGTTTTCTTTTCCAGCGTGGCCAGTAGCAGTCATGGATACTTCCGGTTGGAATAATCAGGGTTGGCAAAAACCGGCGCCAAAATATAAAGTTCGCACTGTGACACAGGTTGTCAAAAAGGTAACTGGTATTCTTATTTAATGAATTTAAACTGTGGCGGCAAAGTTCAGTAGAGATCTTGTTACTGAAATCGCCATATACCTGTATCCCGTCGTCACTAGGAAACTCAACCGCTATAAAGCGTGACGTCGATGTTGATACAATGCTGCTCATTACAAAGATTTCGTATGTAGAGAAGGATGGAGGCAGTGTAACGAGGTTTTAGCCAGTTCATTAGAGCAACTTATCATTGGCTGACCCAGAGGTGCACAAATTGGCAAATATTCATGAGAGAGAGCCGTGCAGTTTCCCATTTGAGTCAGCCCATGCGAACGAAGACATAAGTCTGTGGCTTATAGTGTTACTCGCACAGGAAGTCGTGACCTCCTTATTTATGGCCAGGTTAAAAATTGGGCCAAAATAAATAGTGTCAGGTAAACTTTGGCGCAATTATTGGAAACGTTAACGCTTGCTCTCAACCCTAATTGACTAGAAAAGATTAAAAGACGCGTTGATCCACCTATAGACAATTCACTAGACGTTTTTATCGCACGCTACGTGTTCCGTGCCCACTTTCGTAGGTATTGGCCGTTTGTTTAGCTAGACGGCTTTAGAGTCACGTTTCGCTATATATGTCGTATCAGATTCGATAGTGGTAGTAGATGCGTTAACACTGGAATAGTTTTAGTCAGACTGAGAGGAAGAGTGAGATTTATGCAAAAATTTACTATATATTTTAGCATTGTATTTTATGAAAAAAGTGTGATGTTTATAGTAATGATGCATTAGCTGAAAAAGAAACTAAAAAAACCTCCTATTATTTTTGTCCAAATTCGAAATAAATAGTAGATTAATTACAGAGAAACTATCTCCAGCGAGCGAAACATTTACAACCAAACAGCTTTAAGCTATTTGAAGATGGCTTGACGCTAAATCGGCTCGACGTTTAGGAATTGACGCTGAAGATTTCACTCGATCATATCTGCAAAATTCTATAAAAACGCAACGGAGTCGAGCTATTTCTAAAGCAGTTGATTACGGACTATGAATCAAGGATCACACACGGTTATACTATTAAAATATGGAAAAAAAAACGCGCTTCGTGATCTGTGGCAAAGCTCAGACTGATGCTAAACGAGGTGATTCTGTGTGTTATAGTGGGATCGGAAAGAAGTCGATCAGAACCTCTATTATTAGCAACTACCATAATTACAATAAGCTATCGATAAAAAAACTGAACAGAATCCGTAAATAGAAAAGGCTATGCCGTTCACTATAATAGTGAGATCTCGCATTATCACACATAGCTGTAATTACTCAGCAGAAAGTTAGAAAACTTAGGTAGGAAATATCAATATATCCGCCCGGATCTTGTTCTGTCCGACGATCACCTGTGTGGTCTCCACAAAACGAATTTAATTAGTGTTAAGTTAATTTCAATGAAGAATGAACAATTTTTCGCTCAAAAACCACAGAGGTTCCACAGTAGTAGGATGATGGTATTATAGGCAGAGGGCCATCGATCAAACTGGTGCATATTGAGCTCAGTGATATTACCTAGAAACATAAAAATATATTAACCCTACTTTTGGCTAGAAAACAGTCAATCTTCTATTCAGTTAACTCCCCTGGAACTTTGGATTGCCAACAGCCGTCATTTTAAGCCAATCAATCCCGGTAGGCAAATATAATTACAAGGCAGAACTAACTTTGATTATTCCTTCTACCAGCTTCAGTATGTAAATCATATACATATATATACTTAAACACATACATGTATTCATGTACATCCACAGAAACAGTGAATACCAGTGTAAACAGCATCACATGTTTGGCTTGTAAACGAATAGGAATATCATTTCTGTATATATTTATCTACTTGCCGAATGAATGAAGTATATCACATGTATAATCTTAGCGTCAAATATACAGTAATTATATATTAGCTTTGAAGGACTAATCTGAAGCTTTTTTTACGGTTGTTATTTCCTATATCGTTGAAACAGGTACCAAAGAAAGTGACTCGCACCTACACAACCTATGAAGATGATCACGACCCCTGGATTTCATTGTATGTCAACAAACGCCTTAGGAGACCGACGATCATTTTAAACGGATGGGCGAAAGACGGAAAATTTGGCCTTAATGTTAACATTCATTAAAGGTATTTTTATCTACTGGCGTTGTAAATACTACTATAAATATAAAAAAATGATAATAAGGTAAATGTAGATAGCGCCGATATGCGAGAAGCGTTCGATATTTATTGATACCTTTTGCCCAGTTTTAGTCATCGGGAGGTCAAGCGTTTTACACAATGCTCAATCGAGTTGACGATAAGAAGAACAAACATTTCAATCTGAAGCACGGTACAAGTCATGCTCGAACTACTAAGAAGATCCCTATTTGCCTGTTTGTTTGATCCCTATTTGTTGATCTTGATCGTGAACCCGAAGATTGAGCGATAAAGCGCCCGCAGAAACTTTCGAAGATGCTGCATGTTTTGAAACACTCAGGTAATTACTGAGTCTCGCTTTAGAAGCGAAGATAAGTTAATTTTTTTCCTCTGCTATACCACTCTACCACCTGTTCTTCCATGCTACATTTAGAAATATGGTTAAACCGTATGATACTGCGATTTCGATATGCCTGTTCGCAATAAACAATGAAGAGTGAACTTGAATAAAAGCCTGTCAGAATGAACGGTTGTTTCCTTTTAGCGTACGAGAATTGTATATAATCTATAATACTCTGTGATTGATGATTGCATCAGTATTGTTAGTCTGTTAATAACTTCGTTGCTGGTAACTATGAGGAGCCAGCCTCTCCTCGTTAGATACAGCCAGTTATTTACCGGCTTGATATCTAGAGCCCACAAAAGGTTCTGATTTTAGAGATGAGCTCCTAGCAGCTCGAGAGCTGAAGTTTCCTTTACTCTGGCCAGAAGATATAATGGACCAGCTTTCTCGACCTCACATTAAAATAGACCACCCCTCTATCTAAGACGCTTTCTACGGTGCAGAAGATTAATGACAAAAATAGTACATTTCAAATATATCGAAATGAGAACTTCGAACGTACTGCTACGACTACTACCCAAAGAAACGTAAAATAGCTGATTCGTTAAGAGTCAAATACAAGGTATAATCTAACATAAGTTTTTTCCTCTTTCATAACAATTTGTAAATATTGCGCCATTTAAAACGAATGAAGCTTTCCCAGTTTTGCGTGGATTGGCGAGCGTTCGTCGCACGTAAGACCATAGCTTTCTCCTGAATGATCACGGTAATATTAATTATTGGTCGATAGTTTTGGGATATACTCTTTTACCGAGCCCCACCTCCGATCGACAGTCGACAACGGTGGCGAACGGCGGGAAAGCAGAAGCCAGGCCAACTGCTAATAAACACTTTGCATCGATTGACAGTAATTTGTCTAATTTCTTTTAATATTCCGATTTTCTGGTGTTTTGACCTAAGTTTTCAAATCAACAAAGCACTGCAGTTAGAGATAAATTTAGACAGTTTATTCTAAGAATTACTTTTTACGGAACGGGTTTATGTCATTTAACGATGCAATGCTCAGAGACTGGAATCAAAAGCGAAAAGCCAAGTATAATGCTTGTATGCATGGTAATTGTATAACAGTTGTAATAACTATGCAATAACTTTTAAATGTCTTTAGGCTATTGTGATGTCAGCTAAAATATAAAAACACTGTTCCCGGCAAAGTCGTCTTCGTAAGGGATAGTATCACATGTGGTACGAGTACTGGAAGATGTTTAATAATCTGTGTTTTGCCATTAAGCTACTACAGTAGAACACTAGCATCGTCTCATCCAGTCTGCTCATCCAGTTCCTCTGTACCACACTAAAACAGACAGCTTTACTAGGTAATTTACTTTGCGGTTACGGTGGTCCTCATCTGTATTCTTCTGACAGAGTCCGTTGAACTTGGCTGCGCAGGCATTATCTCAATGAAATAGGACTAGATACGTCCACGGATTGGTATAAATCAATCCATCTTTCAGCGGTACCTTTTCACTAGTTCGAAAAACGGGAAACGCTGTAAAGGTTAAAGATTCACTTTGACGTGTCGTAGCGCGTCAGAAGATCGAGCAGAAATCAGCGAGTACTTTTTGCTTGATCGGAACGTGTCGAACGAGAGAGGAAGTGTCTTTGTTTATTTTTTTTTTTTCATTAGAAATCAACAGCACACAAAGACCCACACGGGTAAATATCTAAAGCACAACCCGAAGGGACCATGTTCATTGGATTTCAATACTGACTTCGCAGAGTCGAAAGCTTTGTTTTTAATTGCTGGTAGCCGTAGTTAGTCCTCATCGTAATATAATTATTGTCTCTATTTCATATAATCGTGAAGCTTAAATAATACCCGCATATAATACAATCTTACGATCGGATAGTTCATGCATGTTTATTATTTGATTTAATCGCTTTCTATAGTGTTCGATTTTACATGTATACCAGAGTTGTGCTCATCGTCACGAACCACGAAAGGCATCAGCAAGGGCAAGGTGTGTTATCGTCGGGTGACGTTGAACAATATTATTGCAATAAACGGCATCATCGTACCGTCCCGCTGGTAGTCCGCAAGATGTTCTCATTGCCACGCAACTACTTGTACAGACTTTCATATGATCGTTAAAGGGATCCATCGCTGGGGCTTGATTGGCCACTTCGCTGGAAGCAGAAGTGAGAGCGTCTATTGAGACAAACATAGTAAATCATTAAGTTATATTGCTAGCGTTATGGTCGTTAGGTCTTTGGGGCTAACGCATATGGTTGTTTTGCGACGCCGAAGATAATCGTACGTTTGTTCGACTAAAATGTGACGTCGTTGCGGCGTCTCTGGCGATGGCGAAATCGGCGCTGATCGACATCACGAGAGCCGATGACGACAGCAATGACGCTTTTCAATCGCATCAAGTAAGTTACTGTGCTTAATTGGGGCAAAAACGGTGCGCAGGCGTGGGGCACCATTAAGCTTGATTTAAAATGGATATTTGAATGGCACACCCAGTAAACGCTGCTGACACCCTACAGTAGTTGCATCTTGGATATTTCAGCCGTTCAACAGGGAAGCCTGGTTGGGATTTAACGGCGGCTAACACAATTGTCTTTAAGTATTTTGTCCAGACAGTGTAAAATAAAATGTCTACAACAGGAGTTAAATCCCATATTTGTACTATTCGTTCAGCGTGTGAAGCTCTTAGTGATCATGCTTCGGCTATCATATTTTTTTTTAATCTAAATGACGTGATGAAGATTCGCTATTGGGGATCTGAACGATCGTTCGTTTTTATGCCAACGAGGTATATCGATGACTAAAATTTATTCAGTGAAGAACTGGAAATCTGTTATTCTGTCAGGGCAATACAGTTGTGATAAGTTTAGACAATTACTAAAAAGCTACTTAGACCACTTCGCGCTGGTTCTCCCTGATGGTTATTCCATAAATAAATGGTAATAAAAACTATTATGGTATGTTAAGCGATTGAAGCAACATATTGTCAAACCGAAACTCAATCGTAATTTGCAGTTGTTATTTTTATTATCTTTAATAGTCGATTCCAACATCTTGTAAACCCACGTTACGTCTTGTTGTACGTGTGCAATAGGTATCATTGAAATAACTGAGGAACGTATACAGCAGTGAAGAGTATTTCAGGTTAGGTGCTGGGTCGAAGTAAGTCATTTTACCGTTATGGCGAGCTATTTGGTTGAGTATTGAAGGTAAGCTCTAAGCCACAGTGTAGCGACGTGATACGAACCATTTTCTCAAAGACTGTTATAGGCACACAAATAAAGCTAAATGCAATGGCCAGGTGCCGCCTTTATTTTTACGATGCAGTGAACCTAATCAAAGTTTCGTTTAATAGAGAAGCAGAAATCACTTCTCCATAACTAACCCTGTTCCAATCAATGAATATTACTGATGTAAGCTGCCGGCTGCTGTAAGGGAATAACCATACTAAATATACTTCGCTCGTAAACGAGCGACGACGTGTCACGTATCACGTTCTATAAGCACATCGACAGCACCATTTCCTAGGTTTTGAAAATTATAGTAAGTTAACTTGTTTAAAGCAAGTTAATGCGGCTTATTTGATCTTCCATTACAGGCAGGATGCAATGCCACGTCAGTATCGCTCAATACGCATAGTACCCTATGTGTATTAGAAAATCAGTTACCGCTTTACGTGGAAGATGCCGATAACGGACACCGGGCGAACGAACGGTTGATAGGCCGAAATATGGACTATATTAATGATATTGAAAATGCCTATTATTTCGATTGATATCGATAGAATCGAGCAATTTAATTTAAATTTTACTTTACGGGCGCTTTAAATTAAACTTCGGTAAGTGAAAGTTATTAGGATGATACAGTAGGAGAGTTTTTAGAAGTGCGAACATCATTTCAAGGTATCAAGCAGTAAACTTCAAGTTTAAACAGCGGCAAAAAGTAACTAATTGCCTCGGTTTTCCAATAGAAATATATCATTGGTTAAATAAAGTACGAAGGTGCGGTCTTGAGAGGTGCAGAAAATTTCAGTAACAGAGCGCGATTAACAGATATTTAAGTTCGTAGAGTGGCGGAGTCTCAGGTAATTCCGGATTTCGACTGCTACAAGATGTTGCAACAGGAAGTAGCGACAAAGGGATAAAATCTGTCTGTCCCTCGACTAAAGTAAGCATATAAGTCAGGACAATAACGGATGTTAATGCTACGTTTATAGAGCACAAGATAGCATCCTGCGCAGCAAAAGGGAAGTCATGTAAGTAGAAAACACAGATTAGTGTTTAGGAAGCTTGCTATGAATGCTAAAACCAACTAGCCAGACACGAGAGCCGAGAACGATTAAATTTTACTTGTAACGTATTTACGATTAGCAATTTCGCTAATCGTTGCATGCATAATACAGGAACTTCAAGGGGCCTCTTGGTGTAGCGAGCATCTGGCACGTTTACATACACGGGTACATACATTTTCGAACCTATCTGTAATATTCAGGATAGATACGCTGTTGTTCCAGAACGGAGTTGCAAGGCTAAAAAACTTTGACGTATTTCATCTGGCTGCGCTTCGCGGGGTTTCCATTAAATATTTTCCCATGGGTATCCTCAGGTGAATATGTCCTATGACAAATCAAGTTGGGAGTGACAAAATCTCAGCTTAAACGACTATTTTATACACAGCCAGAATTAGAGGTTATACACGATACGCTAGGCTACTCAGGACGAAAAAATGCTGGCAAATTGTATTCGGTTGTCGCGCTTTTATGTAACGCAACGGCTTGATTGAAGAGTAAGACTAATTCATATGGATATATGAAATGTGCTGGCATTGTAGCACAGCAGAACATTAGCAAACGGACACCGCATAAACGTAAAAGACGTTAAGAAACACGCATTTTACGTCTAGGCGTTCTTGATTGAAAACGAGCGGATTTTCGAGCCTCTGTCTGCGTCGAGCTCTTATTATCATATCCCAAAGTAAGCGGTGTATCGAGATGTCGCACAGAAAATGACTCCATAGACAAGCGTTGAACGCAAGTATGTGGAGAGCGACCGTTTAGAATGTAAGACAGAGTGCTCGAAAAGAAGTAGGGCAGGAGCCTAGCTTATGCCATTGAAGGCTCGGCAAACGATACTATAAAAGTGTGAATGGGAAGCTTGTGCATGCATGAATAGTTACGAAGCTTTTCATTTATGAAGTGGTGAAATTTAGTGTCGATAGCATGCCCACTGGTAAATGGCTACTCACCTAAGGGGGGTCAATAGTCGTCCTCTGGGGAGTAGTGAAACGATCACTGCCAACAAGCGGATAGAGTAACGGACGTTTTTAGTTATTTTATTAAGTTCCCCATACTTAACTGGCACGTCCAAACAGAACCTGAAACAAAGGCGATATACCTGAGAAGCTTGATTATTTTTCCGTGAATTAGAGGTCAGACAGGCTACGACTTAAGTGCCTTAAGCTATTTTGATGCATTTTAATGTAGAAACGCGAGAGTTTCAATTCTTTTGGCCTGCGTACACGCCCTTCGTGTAAATACTGCGGACATCCTCGACGAATTCAAACACGGGAAGTTCAATCTTCTAGACGCGCAGTTTATTTAAAGAAGCTTCGGTAGTTGATAACGCATAACGGTCAACCGTGTTTTCTACCATTGGTGTGGTTTTGCCCGCAAATATCTTAAAACCTGTGTCATAAGACGCTCCCTACTCGGAAGGTTTAATAGTGTAAAGCAGTTGTGCTTAAACCTTACCGATAAAACTACCTAACAACCTAAACAATTTGGAACAGTATTCGTTGTTTTCTTCAATTGTTATACATTCTCATCGTTTTCGAGCGATAAAAGCCAGCTGTTAGAGATTCTAAGCATCCTTTGGCTGAAGCCAATTTAACGAATGGTTTACAAGGCCCCCAGAGGTTGCATAGCACGTCTAACTATCTGCGACTTAAGGACTGTAGTGGTATCCGGCTTAAAAGTTCAATCTAATCAAAGCCGGTTGCGCTTGTCACTAGCTTTGTCCTGCTCCTTCTTCTACGCCGCCTAATTTTGAAATCCATAATAACTTCTGTCCGCGTTACTAGTAATGTGCACATGACTTTTATACTTTCGTGGTTACATCTTTAACAAATTGCAACACTTATTTTAGGGGCCTCGTTTTCGCTTTTAATTTTGTCGACCATCAACGTACCCTTCGGCTGTTCCAGTTCCTGTATTCATCAAGTGTGGTGACAGCTAGATGCTGTACGCCGAATGCTTTCCCAATTTTCGCAAAGACGTCAGACCGTTTTCAGACCGTCCGTCCATTTCAGCGATTTCAACTCCTTATGAGTCCTTGTGTTTTACGTTAGATATTTCGCATTGCCATCGACGTGACTTCTCATTGCAGTTGTTCTTTTGGGATGACACGATCCCTTCTTCTTGCTATGGTCTACTGCTCTTGCCCCCCGTGTCGGCTCTATTCCCGACGACGTGTCGGGACTACAACGAATTACCCGGGTTGCTGCAGCCGTTGAAAGAGCTGCCTGTACGTTTCTGCCTCTGTCAATTCTTCTTTTCAGTTAGCTATTCATCGCCATCGCTGCAGTTCTTGTCTCTTGTAGCAGTGTTTCTCTCTTTTTTCTTCCTTTTGGCTTACGTTCAATCGCAGTGCACTTACACAGTCAGCCCCTTACGATGGTTTCGATAGGCCTGTAAAAACGACAGATATCTGGGACAACATAATGTCTCAGGCCCCGTCCTCAGAATCGTCGCCTTGCTATAGGGAACAAGCGAGAGAGGACGGGAACTCGCTTTGGAATGAATTTACTGGAGGTCCACGGATGCCGACTTGAAGTAACAACGCTGGTGGCTTGTACAACGGGTTTCGGGTATTGTCCCCTATGGGATCTTGTTTTGTTATGGTGCCGACAATGAACTCCATGGGGTTGCAGTTGTGAGTAGGCTGTTGTAGCGGAAGCGGGAGGCGTTTCCAAAGAGCGGGTCGAGCGTTCACTTAACTTACTGATATATTAGCGGGTACGCTTGTTGGTGTATTTAGGATCTCTGCTATGTATGTTTGAGTTAGATCTTGTAGTCCTAGGTAGACGCATGGACTACCGGACGTGTTCGTGAAATTGGCTCAATTGTTCAAGTCGTTTACAGCGTTTCCGAGAACGAAGTAAATAGGTACTTGTTCTATGCCGTTGAAAATGGTGCAGAAGCGATGGTGGGTATTCTGTGTTGTGATTAACAGTTCTAATAGTTGTCAAGCGACCTTCCGGTCTGTCGTATTTTACAAGCTCGCAGTTATTATCGAATCACAGTTTCTTGGCAGCGTGCCGTGACCATGAAGAGGAAAGGGAAGGGCAAACTGTCTTTTGGTGAACTTCGTTCCGAATGACTTAGATGTCGTAAACAATGGCCACGCTTTTTTCGGCCATACTTCCATTTGTACTTTTTCGTAACCTACTGAGTTTTGCAATTTTGTATGTACTCATAAATATAGATATATTTAGAATTTGTTAGTTGGTAAGTGTACGATAAAGTTTATGATTAGTTTTAATAGGATGGCGAGTGTATCAGATCTTCAGTGACCAGTCACTCAACTTGGAAGTCATGAATAAACTACGTCCAAGGTTTATTAAATTGATGTCTTTCCTGTAGCGGAAACGAATAAGAAATCATGTACGACGACCTAATCATGCAGACGATGCAGAAGGAAAACTTTAATATCGTCTGCAGTGGTTGAGTAGATAACATTAGCTTATAACAGTGTTAGTAGTAGTAGTTGGTTTACAGTTCGGAAATGAGGCATTGTACTGACGACTCTCGACGCTTCGCTACGATAACTGCAGTTACTACAGTAGTAACTTGCCCTGTACTAACAGCTGCGGCTATTTAAGTGTTACGCCGGGTCCAGTTGTGGAAAAACAACACAGGGTTCTTTGCAGGAATAGGAAATGTTTTTTTTTTTTATTTATTTACGATATGTTATGGTCATTTGCCAACGAGGCGTCACCTTACGAACGTATAGCCAATATGCTACTCCTAGATATGTTTGTTCTGCCTGCCAGCTTAGCACAGCTCTGTGTTTCTCGCTGTGTGATGGGTTTCATGCTGCATGTAACGGCATCAACAACAGTTTGTTGATACAGAGACTCACTTTGTAATATAGTTTACTACTTTTTTTTTTCTTTACTATTTACCTTTCTTTTACCATTGTGTTGAACAGCACTTTATCTAACTCGTAATTTTACCCCAGTATCCCCCCCCCCCCCCCAGCGCAAGACAATTTTTATGCGGCAATCCTGCGCTATCGCCTTAATTTGTTCGCGTCACCGCTATCATACTCGTCGTCGTTTAACATCACTCTAACCTATCGGAATATTTAGATTGACTAAATTCGCTGAACTGTCAAAGCTTTCCTATTGGTCCTTTGTTGTTATTTGCTGGTAAAAGTCGCTTACGGTGAAGGGAATTGTGAGTTCTTCTTTTGACTCGCGCATTTCGTATCGACGCGCTCTTGTTATAGCCGCTACTGGCACTGTATAAGTACCATTTTCAATATGTGATATGAACTTCAAAGAATCTATCAGTGGGTGTTGCATAGCATTGCCGTTTATAAAACCTGGTTGCCTCCCGTGTACACGAGTATATATAGAGCCACAGATGGCTGCTTACCGAGCGAACTATTCGTTTGTTGGCGTTGCACATGATACCCATAATATCGCCAGTGGGTACTCTTTTCCATTTATCTGGGTACCCTAAATGTAGTTGTCTCATTCTGGCCGCAGATAGAAAAAATGAACGACTAGCACAATCTATTGCATATATCTCCAACCAGCTGCAAAATATTTAAGGTTATGGTATATTTACGCTTATTTTTGGTACGGCTGTTCATGCTATAATGCGATAGCTTCAACAAATCATGCGACATAGGGTCGACCGGATTTTTTAAAAAAATAGAAAAAATATCCGGATTCGATTGGAAACTGCCTTAGTTCATGACTACCCCTTACGGATTTTGTACGTTGTAGGTAGCTAATCATTAGAATACGAGATTACTATTAATACGGTAGTAGCTAATAGTTGTACGGAAAAAAAGGTTCAAAATTCAATGCGATTTAAAGGAGAAAACACCTACCTGTCTGATGTTGCATCTCAGAATATTTGTTAAATACTCTATATGGGTTTTTGTTTCATTTACACGTAAGTAAGTTTGTACCATGTTATTTTTAATAAGCTAATGTACATTGGTGTAATTTTTTGATCTCACACTGATATCCACAGCTAGGCTAAAGCATCTTAGACAGTTTCTGTTTGCCCCGACCATCGTAGCTCTATACTTTGTGATTTGTCGTCTCATATGCCCTGGGCTTGGTCCCGCTCCAAGCTTCCATCGTAGGCGAAAGGGTTTCTTAGCCAACAAAAGACCTAGTAATTGTTGTTAGCATGATGCGCCTTTTTTATCAGTACGAACAGCGGCTCAGCACACACTCTTATTTAAACGCGGTTTCGCAGCCATTCATCATCGAAACGGTACGCCGCATGTTCGTCCTCTGCTTCTTCGGCTCCGTTAAGCGACGACCGTTTGCCGTGACCTTTTCAGGTTACAAAAAAAAAAAAAAAAGAAAAGAAACGCATTAGATGAATAACACTTGACGCAATCTAATTGGTTTGGATGATAGATGCACCTAAATATAGACACGTTCGGGTAACGTATACTTTTGATACGTCTTTAAAAGTACATAACAATTGCACAAAAAGATTTCGAGAGCCTATTATTAAAATAGACCTATAGCTTATAATGGTTACAAAAGGGTTTTTGCATGTGAGAGGTCGACCCACCTCCAAGGCATGAATGCCCGTAAAGACGACAGCTGTCAGCAAGAGCATTTGGTTGCCGACCTGCAAAATTATTTTGCCGTTATATACATAGGTAAATCGATATATTATGCCCGTACACCGTAATTATATTTATATTAAATTTTTTCAAAGGCCATCTCAGTAGCGAAAATAGGGAATTGTGAAGGAAGGCCATTTAATAAGCGACCTTATTTAAAAACGACGTTATCGAGACGTTGTTTTGCCATCTTAGTTATTGTGTTTACTCTTATACCCAGCTTCCTTAATCTCTCTAGTTGAAAATAGATCATCGAACTTCTACGATCAGTATTAAAGTGTGAGTGTCGAAACCTTCGCGCGTACACACTACATGTATATATATGTCGCCGTGGAACGCGTAAACATTTACGATTCATATATAAATAGTATTTCCATTCTATGAAGTATTAACGCAATTTTAAACCTAACACCCTAAAAGTTATACACAGCAGACGTTGTTACTGGTCTGTTAGGTGGTGGTTTTTTAATATCGACGTGTGTTGGAAGCTGGGGAACGGGATGATTCACATAAAGGCCATTACTACGCCCTACGTTAGTCTAACCAAACGGTGATAGAGCCCGTAACAGTTCCATAAAAATCTGCTCTTTTTACTATTTATATCGATGAATATATGGTATATCTATTACGCGGTCTTTCACTTTAAGCTAAAGTACGTGGCAACTATACGTTTACTACTTAAAGGCAATATCCTTTCGCGTAATAACCCATTTGCTTGTGAGTACACTAGATCATATTCACTACTGAGCATGAATGGAATAACGTAACAACGCTACCCTAAGTCGTCGCTGAAACCGGTTACAGAAGACTATTTAGAGCTGTTCTTACGTCATCTAAAATAGGACTATCTTTCGCCTGCAGAGTGGTTTTCATGGAAAGTTAGTAGATTTACGGTTCCTTTACATAGCGTCCAGAACCCATTTCATAGTCACATTAGCTTCCTTAACCCTTTTGGAGGACTGGCAGTTCTTAGACAACTTTGTTTTTCTTTTTTCTGTATAAATTAGTAAGTTACTGCCTTTAGTCGCTGCGTCGTTTATAGACTAGCAGGACACACAATCGTAGGCTTGAATCACTTGCGAATGCTGAAAGACCTCATTTAGGTCGCACCATGTTGCACCGGCGTTAGTTGTTCAGGGGTCAAAACAAGCGAAGACTAACGTGTGACATTGCACAACCTGAGGCGCCCATCTTGGAAGGAGCAGAGGTTGCCTTGACAAACATCATTTTAAGTCTACGGAAGAAGTACTCTAAAAGCAGCGCTATGATATGAAGTGGAGAGTGTATGATCATTTTGTCATTAGCCTGATCCGTGAGGACAATATAGTCTATAATCAAATTAATCGATCGAAGCTGAGTAAATTAATTACGGCTAGCTGGAAATTATGCACAACTATGTTAAAGAAAATTGCTCATCATGCCGCCACTTGAATAAATCTATGGACAAATTGTATCAAACTGCCTATATTTTTTTAGTAGGTATTCCTTTGTAGATATCTCAAATGAACTCAGAGATGCTAGCAGACGCTAGAAACCAATAGGAGGCTACTGGGCGTTTGATCTGTAAAATGTAGACATCGCCTTGAAGATGTATGGGGTCATTTACAAGCTACTATTGTGAAACTGGGATGAACGTGTGCACACGTGGAGCATGCTTTGCCACTTTTGAAATGATGATGAACATCTCCATATTGAAGGTAATACTTTCGATGAGATATGATGTATCATTTGTTTTAAAGGAACAAGCAATAAATAATAGGATGGCCTTGTTGAAAAGTACACCTAATGCCGATAAAGTCTCACAAGCAGCATTGCTTCGGCTGCCCATTTACGAAGTTCTCATTCGTTGCGAAGGTAGTCGCATGTACTATTCATGGTCACACTCGACCTGTAGCCTAACAGCTTCAGTTCATGTGACTTAAACTTATATGCCAGCCAATAGCTGGTTTCTCTGTCAGCTTGTCCCGTTCGCTTCTTTTGCATTGTAGTCTTCAAGGGTCCATTATTTTGTCAGGCGCAAGAGACTCGTTTGAATGCGGTGTCTTGGAGTGAGCGTATTCGCTGCCAGCCCGTTGTCCTCGAACCTGAGATTAGTAACTATGCCAATGGCCAAAGGACCAAGATCAAAAGCAATCAAGCAGTCGGTTACACATGGCAGAACCCCTAGGGTAAACAGCAGTAGGTTTACTGGGCAGCTGCAAAGCCATCGAAGTGAAATCAGCAAAGCTGAACTCGATGGCATACTCTGTGTTACGCAGTAATCCGTTTAGATAAGAAATTTTAAATTGTTTGAAAGTTTAAAATGCAAAGTGTCCATCGACTTACTTTGCAAGTATGATCGTAAAACGCAGACAGAGACAGATTGACACCAAATCTAACGTCAACGTGATTAGTAATGGGTGGAAATCTAAAAAAAAAACTCTTTAGAGGAATACAATAATTTTTTCCCCAAGATTGTTTACATCGAAGTAAGTCAAGAGTTTTTACGATTTTTTTTGCGACAGTCGATTTGCATAAATAGGATTCAGGGCTGTAGCTACGGCAGGTAATATCTGCGGCTTTGATTTTCACAGAGAAAGAACGTCGCGAGGAGACGTCGTATATTTGGTAATTGGTATGTAACGAAAATTTATCACTAGAATCACTTTGAAGTTTTTCAAAATTGTGTTTCCATCAAAGAGTTCCTAACACTCACATTATTTTTTAGTTCTTTAACAACTTTATGGGGGGAATACAAAGTTGAACAACAATACATAGTTAGAAGCAACTTTTTCTTGGCCAGAAATGTTCGCTCGGTTTCCGTAAAAACTTCTATACTTCAAATATGTCACCCTATAAAAGTTGAAAAACGGCGGGTTTTCAGAAGCAGAGAACACGGGACAGCCTGAAACAATTCATACCATTGTATAGGCTGTTTTTTTTTCAAACAAATTCACCAGTTAGAGAGGTAATGCTAATTTTTTTATTTTCATATGAGCTATAGTATAGTAGCGATTATGCTATAATTAGCTGTGAAAGTTGATAAAAATAACTATTTCGGTCAATAGGAATAAGTGAGCACCAATAAACTGTCTAGGCATAGTAATTGGTTCCGATAGAAGCTTGACTCAAATAAAACGTAAATATAACTAGTGTCAAACAAATAGCTTGTATCAAATAATAAACATTTTTCTTTTCGCTTATTATTAAGCATGAATATATATATATATATATATATATATAAATAAGGTTCTACATTTTCAACATAATCTGTTCAAATACCGTTTTTACCAAAATTGTAGGACTTCTTCTGTATGCATTCGTATAAATATAACGTTCATGGGAAAAATTACGTCTGATCAGGATGCCATATATGAGAATACGTTGAAACTAATGCGAAGATCGCTGCAAAGTGTTTTCGTGCAATAGATTGCCCATTTTAGCAGTACACACAAAAGTTTTGCAGAGGGCAAATTTATTCTTGGTATAACAGTAGCCCGGTTGGAATGATAGCTGCTAGCAAGCTAATAATGCCGTTAGTGAATCAAGCTATTACGGAGAATGCGTATGTACGTTAGAGCTAGTCAAAATGATACATTTGAATATAAATTTCAAATATGAATTGAATCCCTACATAAATAGAACGAACGTGCCCATTTACATCTTCGAGCATTTAATGCAGTCAAGAGAGGTGAACTGCTTGCAGCTCCGCTCCAAGTCGATAGATTTTTGTAATTCTGTGTCCCCGTCTAAACGGTAAATTCTCTCTGTATATCTGGGCTTCTTCACTGGTTCAGCCCAATTTGTAGTGCACAGCTCAAACTGTTTCTTACCTCTAACCGATAGTGAGTCAAACTTTTCGATGATAGCGTCATCGCGAACTCAATCATAAACTCGACTTTCATATCAGGCAAAGGCTGAGGGTTTAGCATACAAAAGGCAAAAGAAAAAGATGGCCAAAAAGCTATTCCGTGTTTCACTATTATTATTACTGTACTAGATACGATTCGAAACAATTTTACAACCGTCATATATAT